>NC_084722.1:3573487-3880179 GCF_033807575.1 Cydia pomonella
CTGGTACTTGCTACTTGCTAAATTAAATTATTGGACAGTTTTTTCTCAATTTTGGCCACCGTAGCCTGCGGAGACTAACAAGCAACGCTAAGCGGTCTTCGTAGTCTATGGGTGTTGCTATATTACGGGTGTCACATGCGTGTTTCTGACTTATGAAGTAATTATTTTTACTATGCAACCAAATGAATATTTTGTAAGTTGACAGCAATGCACTTAGTTTAAAACTGTATTCGTTTTGGTTTTGTTAGGTTGGTAGCCATTAATCGCAGTAACGTTATAGCGATTAAAAGCACAAGAGCTTTTATGAGGAAGAGACAATATAGAGTTTTCTTGAAACCTTTTATGTATGTTCTTATATTCGTGTTAATGAATGCATAAATGACAGATACAGTAGAGGAGTAGGAAAATGTACATAGTGAAACTAACCGTGAATCTTTCAAAACTGTAAGACAAATTTATTAGAAGAGAACCAAGTTGTATTGTTTTTTTTGTTGTTTTCACGGTAAATATAGGTTGACTAAAAATCTGCAGTAAAGTAAACAAGCGCTCTGCAAGCTAGTCACGGCCCGCTGTGATTGACTCCGAGTCTACGGAGAATGAATTTTAAATTTAATACGTCGGAAATATTTTAAAATGGGGATATTTTATGGGTTGTTTACTGTGACTAGCAAAAAAAGATTAATTGATTATTTCATATCTAGAGTTGGACCATGCTAAATTTTCTTGCCAACTGCTAAGGGGTCCTCGGCAAGCTCGGCCGAATTTCACCTTCCCATACAAAATTTTCGTTCTCATTTTAAAACTACGACTGACGACCGGTTTGGCCTAGTGGGTAGTGACCCTGTCTACGAAGCTGATGGTCCCGGGTTCAAATCCTGGTAAGGGCATTTATTCGTGTGATTTGTATGGATATTTGTTCCTGAGTCATGGGTGTTTTCTATGAATTTAAATATTTATATATTATATACATATATCGTTGTCTAAGTACCCTCAACACAAGCCTTATTGTGCTTACTGTGAGACTTAGTCAATTTGTGTAATAATGTCCTATAATATTTTTCCTACTCCTCTACTGTTATCTGTCATTTATGCATTCATTAACACGAATATAAGAACATACATAAAAGATTTCAAGAAAAGTCTATATTTTCTATTCCTCATAAAAGCTCTTGTGCTTTTATAAGATATAACGTTACTGCGATTAATGGCTACCAACCTAACAAAACCAAAACGAATACAGTTTTAAACTAAGTGCATTGCTGCCAACTTACAAAATATTCATTTGGTTGCATAGTAAAAATAATTACTTCATAAGTCAGAAACACGCATGTGACACCCGTAATATAGCAACACCCATAGACTACGAAGACCGCTTAGCGTTGCTTGTTAGTCTCCGTAGGCTACGGTGGCCGAATTTGAGAAAAAACTGTCTAAAAAATTAATTTAGCAAGTAGCAAGTACCAGGGCCTCATGAGTTACGAGGAGGTGTCGCCGACCGGCCGGCCGCGGCCCGGGGCGGGCCGGGCGCGTAACAAGGTATGCTCGCGCGTCTTGGCTATATACTTTTACTGTAATTTGTTTACCTAAATTAAGATTTATTTTTGTTGACTCGTAGGAAAAATATTGTATGCAACGTTGTATAAGTAGGTCAAAAATTCTCGTGGCGTATTCCTTTACAATGTTCGCCTACGCCTTCGGCTCCGGCTCACATTGTAACTCACGCCACTCGCCTTTTTTGACCCTTCTTATACAACTGTTGCATAAAATACTATAAAAAAACTACGTTTTGGATTGTAATGAAACTTTGCAGATACAATGACATGAGGTATATAATCCTGTAATTCGTTTATATAGCTCCGGTTTATAGAACAAACGAAATAGAGCAAAAACTAGTTTTGTATGAAAAAAATATATTCACTATATTCTTTTTAACTATGGTATCTGAAGGTACATTTATAAACTAACTATATTACATAGATATACTTTAATTGTAAGTAAAAAGATTCAGAGCAAATTAGATAGTCGTTTTAAATAGAGCGTAACTACCTTTGTCTGGAGAACCGAGCTTGCTGGGGACCCTTAAGTGGGTGTTTTCTGAAATTCTACTCAGAATCGACAGCATTCTACCATTAAAAATAAAGTCCCAAAATGTCGGTTCCATTACGTCACGTTTTAGTGTGAAAAAAAAAAATCACTTGCGCGTGACGTAGTGGAAACTATAATGTTCATACACATTTTTGGGACTTTTTTTTAGCATCAGGATTGAATATGCTAGTGATTCTGAGTTCAAAGAACCCAAAACATTAGGATCTACGAAAGTCAGGTCTTCAATATTTTTTTTATAAAATTTAAAGTACGCCTAACATTAAGTTTATGTATTCTCTGAGGCAGGGCATGAAGAACATTGTAAATTAGAATAACATCTCTGTAACTCATGACCAACAATAAATATTTTGATTGATTGATTGAAGACCTTCGAGCTGATCTAATTAATAATGGATACAGGAGTTACTCTATGAAAAACAACGTAACCTAGTTCGGGTTTGTTAGATCTGTCTCGACCTGTTGGAAGAAAATTTAGTCAGCGATAAAAGCTTATATCAAAAATTTTAGACAAAAAACTTTTTTATTCATCTTCTTCCTCGCGTTGTCCCAGCATTTTGCCACCGCTCATGGGAGCCTGGGGTCCGCTTGACAAATAATGTCAAGATTTGGCGTAGGCACTAGTTTTTACAAAAGCGACTGCCAGTTGACCTTCTAACCCAGAGGGTAAACTAGGCCTTGTTGGGATTAGTCCGGTTTCCTCACGATGTTTTTCCTTCACCGAAAAGCGATTGCTAAATGTCAAATGATATTTCGTAAATAAGTTCCGAAAAACTCATTGGTACGTGCCGAGGTTTGAACCCGCGACCTCCGGATTGCAAGTCGCATGCTCCAAAAAACTTTTTTATTAATAAGGTCTCAAAACTTACCAGCATCGCCTTGCAGTTTTCGGTGAGCGCCACCACGATCAGCAGGAGACCGGCGCCAGTGACTCCGCTCAATACCGCACCAGTGGCCAGGCTGATTACTGTTAACATTCAACGATATAATATTCTAACCCTGTAGGGCCAAGATGGTCGGCTCTTTATCATTTGTCACCATGCCTGTCACGTTCTAACAAGTATGTAAGTGCGAAAGTGACGGGCATAGTGACAAGCGATAAAAATGGAACCATGCTGCCACTGCTGGAGTAACACGTGCGAGACCAAAGACTAGGCTATTCGCAAGGGGGGCCTAGCCAAAATTACAATCGTTGATAAAATACACCAACCGAAACTATTGTACATAGAAATAAAAACACGAAAAACACAGTTACTTACAGATTAATTAAATACAACAAAGGCGAACTTATCCTTGTATGAGATCTCTTCCATTTAACCTTATACACCGTGTTTTTTTTATTTCCGTTAATTTCAAGAGTGCATCCCTGAGCTTAAATTAAGTAACTTTCTCAAACACACCGGTATTCTAATTAACTCCATTTCGAAGATAATCAATAATTATTTTTTATCTTATAAGGCCCTTACGAGCGTGTGCACTAGCCTTAGGGCCTGCTTACATACGAGTTGATACATTTGCTAATAAACGTAAGTACTATCTCGGACGATCGGTGTTCGAAATGACATTGATATGTCACAGTTGCAACATATGCAACATTTATTTACTTTTTATGTAAAAAAAGTACTTACAATTTTTTTTTTGAAAATTAACTATGCCATTTACGTACAGTCCTTAAACGTTCTTACCGATACACCGAAGTTAACGGAATTCAATAAAAACACGGTGTATATATGTGGATCGTGTGATTCAAGAAGACGCCTGCCTTGGCTTCTATTGTCATGTTATTAAAGGTTAGATTTGACAAATCTGCGCGTCATCGTGGATGACACGAACTATATGGAAATAATCACGTGATTTTTCGTAGCGTCTATCATACTAAATTTTTTAGGGTTCCGTAGTCAACTGGAAACCCTTATAGTTTTGCCATGTCCGTCTGACTGTCTATCTGTCCGACCGTCCGCGGCATTGCTCCGTGGCTCCGTGATCGTAAGGGCTAGACAGCTGGAAATTAGTATGGATATATAAATCAGTTACGCCGATATAGTCGTAACATAAAAACTAGAAAAACGATTTGTTTAAGGTGGCTACGAAAAGTTAGGATGTTTTTTTTTCACTCTTAGTCTATATGGGGCGTTGTTGGTTAGGTCTCCGTCTTAAAAAACTTTTTTTTTATAAACATAATAATTCGGAAATAATCGCTCTGAAAGAATTAAATATGTATCCCCTCTCTAACTTTTGATCCATGGGTCCAAAAAATAAAAAATAAAAATCGTGAAAGAAAAGACTTTCAAGGATAGCTAACCTGATCAATTAAGCCGTTTTTTTAGTTTTTGCCAAACTCTATTTTGCCGGACCGGTAACTGCCCTACAGTGAGCACGGCCTGACATCTTCTTGGCCGGTTTCTTATTTTTATTTTCCGTTTGTCAGTTTGGCTAGGCCCCGAGGAGAGTCATGGTTGTTACAAGCTTTTTTTTTATTTATTTAACTTGCCCAGTTAGTATGTATGGGACAAATCTTGCAAGTTAAATTTGAGCGACTTCCCGGTTTCCGATGAAGCTGAAAATTTGCATACATGTGTAAGTCGGGTGACAATGCAATATTATGGTACCATCAAGCTGATCTGATGATGGAGACAGGAGGGAGCCATAGGAACTCTGTGATAAAACAAAGCAACCTAATTGTGTTTGGGGTTTTTAGAATTGTCTGGATGAGTATTAGTTGCCTGTGCAAAAAAAGCACAGTCAGCGATAAAAGCTTGTACAAAAAATTATTTTTTTGCCAAAAACTTATCTTATAATAAACTAAGATGTTTGTAGAGACAAAAAATCTATAGACTAACGCTGCGTAGATTGCGTATGATGAATCTCATCGTACTGCCGACCGTGAGATGTCAGTAGCGTTAGCAACACAGCTCCCACAAGCACCTGCCACAGATAACAAATTGTTAACGCAGAAATACCGCTTATTCAAATGTAACAATAAAGCCAGACCCACACAAGGACGGCTGATTTTTTTTTTGTCGAATTTTTGTTTAGTTACATTTGTATACAATTTAGCTGGTTTGAAGAAAAAATGTAAAGTTCCGTTAAGTTACGAAATGCCATACGTTTTTATAACTCCGATGAAGACATTGCTGGACATACCTACAGAAAAATTGCGCTTAAATGTACAGGAAACTTTATTTAATACAAATTGTATCTACTTCTGACGAAAAAAAACTGCCAAAACTGCAACATAATAATAGAAAAGAGAAACCATCAATTGCGGGCATATTTCTCTGTCACTCTAATTACATCTTAGTGAGAGTAAAAGAGAAAAAGAATTTTGGTTTTCGCTATAGGCCCCGGTTGTTTATGTTCGTATGAAATTGTTACGTACCTGTTATGGCTATTATGAATGCCCTAAAAGTTAGGGATAGTTTTACCTGGACAAAGGCGATGAGTAGCACCCCCGGGAACAGGTTGCAGACCCCACAGCAGCTCTCGAAGTGGCAGCCGGGCTTGTGCACGAGGAAGTGAAGAGGCTGCACATGCATTATCATATAAATAAATAAATATTAAATAAATATTTGGGGTCAGTTTGGGGACTCCTCTACATGATGACCCGGCGTAGGCCAGTCTAAGGGACGCAGCTATGCGGTGGAAGGAGATAGCAATGTCACTTGCTCCCTCTAACGCATAAATGCGTCCCTTGGACTGGCCGACGCTGGGCCATCATGTAGAGGAGCCATCATGCATGGCTCTACGATGGGCCATCACAGTGGCCCACTAAGATGGCCCAGCGTGTAGTAGGTAGTGGTGTTGGATGGCTTATGGCGCGGCGGGATGGCGATGGGATGGTCACGGTGTCGCTTTTTTGTTCGCAATTCAAAGGTAGTGGGCCAGTACGTACACGTGGCCCATTCCATAGTGCGTGTTCTCAACCATCGCAGCAGAGGCAAAAAAAAAACATGTAACCTCCTTTTCCTCATAATTAGGCGTAGGACGCTGTCTTTTTAATTTCATTGTATGAAATCTAAAATCAACAATAATCGTTCTTTCACCGGTATCCCTCATTGAAGTCGTTTTTTTTTTATTATTGAGACACTGGTGCATGCAATGACAACCAGTGCCTCACAATCGAGAGTCAACTTAGTCTGCGACGACCTGCTCCCGCTGGCGTGCACGCCAGTGTAAAATAGGGGGCCTACCGCGAAAACCGAAATTCGCAATTTTACTCTTACTAAGACGTAATTAGAGTGACAGAGAAAAATGCCCGCAATTGACGAACTTCGATTTTCGTGGTTATAGCCCTGATGTCATATTAAACCAGACATTTTGCGAAGAAGGAATTTTGTAAGTAGGCGGTTCGTAACAGGGCTATTTAAATGAGAGGCGTTTTGCGAAAAGGGTGAAGACATTTGAACCCTCACCACCATACCACTGTTCATTTAAACGTAATACCTGAACAGTGCTCTGACTTCTGCTTCTTTTCTTGTCGCTGCTTTTCGATAAAACTTCCGTGGCGCTCTTATGCATGATAAACTGTTACCTAAATATCTTCTACTAATAA
This sequence comes from Cydia pomonella, assembly GCF_033807575.1. NCBI lineage: Eukaryota > Metazoa > Arthropoda > Insecta > Lepidoptera > Tortricidae > Cydia > Cydia pomonella. Next base: position 3,580,143 of record NC_084722.1, read on the forward strand.
TCACTAAACTACTAAAATATCCTAAAATTCGGTATCTAATTGAATCACAGGCTGTTTTGACAGTGAGTGACGTTTTTGTTAAGTTATATGGCCGGTCTTGGCCAGTATTAAATTTACCATGAAGTTTGGCTAGATAATGTATGAATATTCCCATATATATCATTTTCATAGAAATATTACTACTCTTTGGGTTCATTGGCCGGCTGAATACAATGAGGGTTAACGCTACGGAAGGTGGAGATAAGGAACGAAATCTCCATGTACCAAAAAGTGTCATCAAAAAACTTTAAATAGGTGGCGCTACAATACCTAGAGTACTTGAACAAAAAAAATCAAATCATAGACAGCGCAATTCAAGTCAATAACGCCTAGGTTCTTAGCTACTCTAGCGCTACTCTGGAAGAGATTTGGAACTATTATTTATAGCTGACAGCTGGACACTTATGCAACAGTTCTACCATAAGAGATGCCACTCCTATAGTTAACGCGTTTAATTTCGCTAGTGTGATATGGAGGTCAGACAATATGTCAAATGTATAGTAGTGCAGACCCGTTTTTTTTAAACAAACCGATGCGAAACAATTTTAAGCGATGGTGATACGGTTTTATCCACGAACTATCTGAGCATTTTATACTCGTTCCGTATTTACCTGCAAATTTAGCGAGCAACATTCAATAACTGATATTGAATATTTATGCACGCTCATTAATTTCAGCGTGTCATTAAATCTACATATTTCAGTCTCCATTAAAATAATACTCTGAGTAGATTCCCGTTTCGCACTCTGAAATAAAATACGGTACGAATTCGCAGAATTTAATTTACATATTTATTCGAAAATGGGAAGGATGCCGATGATTCTCTTCCTGTTTTAAAGCGGGTTGCGAATTTCACACATTTACATTCGTAATTTTTGTGCATTACTTACGTTCGAGTTACGTAAATTACTCGTTGGTAATTCTGAGGAAATTTATTATGAGCAAATTTCATCATTATCGCGTTGTCCCGGCATTTTTCCACGGCTCATGAGAGCCTGGGGTCCGCCGCTGGGCTCCAATGAACCGTGGCAAAATGCCGGGACAAAGCGAGGAAGAAGAGGCTTAGTAGGTATAAGTATTTTTCAGCTTGAAATTTTCGCACAAATGTCATTTCTAGGCACTCTTATTCAAGGAAGCGAAAAAATATAATGAAGTAAAAGTCGGCTCTCATTTGGTAGTTTGCCCTCACAGAGACCGTCCAGATTAGCGAGGATCCAGATCAGTAGGGATATACTGAATTTGCAATCGTTTCTAAATAGTGCAACTGTTCCTACGAATCATTTTCCGTACTAAGCAATATCGTACCCCTCTACAGATGTAGTGTATAATCCTTTTCTATCGTATTTTCACGGAAACGCACGAACGTGCTGTGCTATTTCAGTCAGTGTCAGTACAAAAAGTACTGAGATTGACTGAAGTAAAATGACAAATACGAACGTTTCCAAAAACACGATGGCAAAGAATTGTTCACTACACACCATATTTGCATTTCAAAACTCATTCCATTATATAACTAATTGCATGACAATAAGATACACAACTGAACGGGACCAAACAGATACGGATATTCCCCAGAATTACAGGCGTATTGTTTACAAAATTACGTACAAATCGTCTGCCTCGTGGATCCGGGCGTGCGAGCGAAGCTCGAATTTCTGTTAACGAGTTCACTGGGCCTAATCCCTTTGTTCAGTGTAACGGTGATAAGTCCAGTAGACATGCATTTCAATAAACCTTGCCTGTCTTCTCTTCGGTGTTATAATTTGCAAGTCATCCGTGTATCTTTACTCGAAAATAAATTCTTCTTTTCACACTCAACACGTCACAAGATCTACTCGGCGTTGTCTTTTAGAAGTACATCCTCATAGGACAATTGCCTTTACCCGTTGCTTCCGTTATCTCGCGACCAAATGCTGGAATGATATACCCCCGCCTTTGAGAGAGCTGAAATCCAAAAATCATTTAAAAATTGTTTTAAAAAGATTTTCCTCGTAAAACAAACCACTGGGATTTTACGGCTTTTTGGTCGCAGATTTCAGAACATGGTGAGGATGGCAGTCGCCAGGACTAGGAGGCCTTCACACTGTTCGCACCCTTGCCGACTATCATATAAATTATTTATCTATATATCTATCTATCTTCTTTACACCCTGAAAACTTGGTTCGAATGTTTCCGAGGAACTTTATCTGCAGCTTATCTATTTGAACGCTTTAGGTCATAAACAAAAACGTCATTCACATCACACAGCAAGGCCACGGGTGCATGCTGCATTGGAGCTAATTTAAACCTTACTTAAAAGTGTGAAGGTTACTTTGCCAGCGTAAGCCATGATACTTATCTATCAGTATGTGTTCGTGGCGCTGTAGGCACGAACAGACCTTGAAACACTGGTATTTTCATGAAACGTTATCTTCCATCCATAACGTTTTCTTAATGACCTACGTTATTTTAACAGTATTTTCGTTATATAAAATTTCACCCGCTCTTACGCGAAGCGCTTTATATTTATCACTCTCACGTATTAGTAGCGACAGATAGCGCTATAGAGAGACAGATAGCGGTTGTTTCGTTGCCGTAGCGCAAACGATTGGCATCTTGTTCCGCTTATGGCTTTGTCACTGGAAAATCTGTAGATAGCGAGAAAATGCTATTTTGATACACGATGAATGATGATACAAACTGACAATTAATTGGCTACTCGTATTAATTCTTTGAGTAAATAATAATGCATGCCTAGTAATGGGAATAATATGTATTAAAGGGAACCTATATGCTTTACCCTCCAATTAGTTACCTATTCAGTCGTATTTTCTGTTATTATAAAAAGAAAAATTGAAAAAAGTAAAGTATACAACTTAAAATAAAATGGCCCATCTACGAGTACCACCTACTGTAAATTGTGTCAATGAAAGCAATGAAATTCGAAACGTTGGTTGGTTGCCGCGGACAGCTACATTGATGCCAGTAACTAATCCCGCTGATGAACAGTGAACGTACAACATATATAGATCGTGTCATTCACGAAGACGCATGCCTTGACTTGTATTGTGATGTTATTAAAGGTTAGATTTGACAAATCTGTGCGTCATCGTAGATGACACGAACTTTACAGAGCAGGACTGAAAAGTTACTGGTTTTATGTGGCATTCAAGCATTAAGTATCTTTAGTAGGAAAATATATAGTATCTATACTACCTATGTTGAAATACTTACACATTCGCAAAGGGAATAAATTCAAAAAAGAAACTGGGCCCATTTTTGAAACGTAGTTCCCTATCGGACGGTTAGCGGATCCCTGGACTAGACGAAATTTTGTTTAAATTCTTTCTGGAGAACAAGTAACCTAATTTAACCAGATTACGCTTTTCCTATAGTGGCGTAGGTGGAAAACAGCCGCTTAGAAACAGGCAGTAACAGCGACGATCCGGGTTCGATCCCCGGAAGTGTATGCAGATATTACTTTTTGCATTGCACATAAATTTCATATATTTGATTGACTAAGCAAGTGTGAAGCTCGAGCTAAGCGTATTAGTACCGCTGTCCATCCGTCTGCCCGTCTGTCACCAGGCTATATATCATAAACCGTGATAAATAAACTGTTGAAATTTTCACAGATGATATATTTCTGTTGCCGCTATAACAATAAATACTAAAAAGTACGATGAGTGGATGAGTCCGACTCGCACTTGTCCGTTTTTTTGTTTTGTGTGTTTGTATTTGTTAGTCAATAATATAATACGTTTATCAATGATAATAATTCGTTCCAACCGAGTTATCCACGACACACACGGATTTCTTTTTTATTTGGTCGTCGTTTTTACCCCTCTCCTACAAACATAAGTTACAAATTTTACAATACAATATACCTATTGCAAGTTAAACTAAAGTTTACAAATACCGCCATTATGTTCATGTTCAATGCAGTTTGAAACATTGCCTTAAATCCGCTACAATGATCCGGTTACAAATCCTGTAGATAATGAAGGTACAACGGAGACCGAGCATTTGCTGGATTTAAAGTCGCCAATACTTTACCTAGAGCCAGATTCAGATTTAGGCTGCGTTTCCATCAGAGATGTGCGAGGATGCGTAGTGAGGGATGGTTTGTTAAGAACCAAGATCACTTCACTTCATTCGGTGATTCTATTGGTTTTTAACAACACACATCCTCTTGTAATAAGTAAATTAGCCTCTTTTAATGTTTAGCAGCGACGTTTTGGTTTACTACTTCATAAACGGATATTGCTTGTGTCAGCGACAACCTACGCATATAAATAGTTAGGCAATTCTGAATAAAGACACATTTTGTCATATATACACTAGTTGTATTTTTTACTCCGCGTATCGTTACCTCGCCACTCTGATCATCCTTTGAAAGGCCCGATTCGAAGAATGAGATACGATAAAGATAAGATAACGATAAGTTCTCGTTTAGGTAATTTATCATCTAGATATCGTTTGTATCGTATAATTGACAGAAGCAGCTCGATTCGGGCAACCAATGTCACTTTGACGTTAGAAATATCGTAGATAGATCTTATTGGGATCACAGCGGAATCAAAATAAACATCAATTTTGATATGTCGTTTAGTTATCGATCTTTTAAAGATCTTTCCAAGATTGTGAGTGTCTTAATCATTCTTCGAAACCGGAAGTATTTGAACCCATTAACATATACATATAACGGGCGGGTCGGGCCTTACGGGCACTACAAATGGTGCTACTTCAGTGGTGTCACTCACGAATTCGAGCCAATCGTGTAGTCTAACGCAACTAGTTGCGACCAAACGCGCGCGTGATGCGAACTCATCAACTAATCGCGTTGTGGCATTAGAGTGCACGATTGGCTTGAATTCGTGTGCGTGACACCGCTGTAGGTACTGGCTCCATTTTATTGCCCGTAGGCCCGTCTTTAAAAATAGATCGTTTATTAAAAGAAAGAAGATAAAATTACATAACTAGCTCAGCAGTGGCAGCATGGTTCCAATTTTATCGCTTGTTACTATGCCCGTCACGTTCGCACTTACATAGTTGTTAGAACGTGACAGGCATGGTGACAAATGATAAAGAGCCAACCATCTTAGCCCTACTGTGGTCCCACACTAGGCTAGGCCTTTATAGTGGTGACCGCTCTACAGAATTACTCTACTACTTACCTTTTGGGGTATCCTGTTTAAGATATATATGTCAATATTGTCAATGCGTGCAACGGATTTTACCTATTTACTTATAAAGGCGGCCCCGTGAGCTAGCGGACGCCCTTATGTGGCTGTATGTGTCATCAGTCTCTTTATCTTGCCTAAGCTTGTCACAGACGGAGCGATATATATTAATATACCGTAAGATACCGACAAATATCTAAGTAAGGCAGGTAAGGGCATTTATTCGTGTGATGAGCACGGATATTTGTTCCCGAGTCATGGGTGTTTTCTATGTATTTCAGTAGTCACGCACGGGACAGGCTTAGCCAAGTGTGACCCACACAATTTATGTAAATCTATCTGATTGATGTTTTTAAATAAAGTTTTACCTATATTATAGTTGTCGTTGTCTGATTACCCACAACACAAGCCTTCTTAAGTTTATTGTGAGGCTTAGTCAATTTGTGTGACAATGTCCAATTTTTTTAAATAGTGTATGAACTAAGCAACACACACGCCAACAACACCAAAATATATATCGCTGTCTGTGTTTTTAGATATATTGTGAGAGAGACGAAATATACAAAAATATATCGTAATATACCGAGCTATGTTAAGATGCCTTGCTATAAGATATAGTAAGATACCAACATATATAAAGGCTTGAAAGAGAGCTTGAAAGGAAGCAAGACAGACTTTTTTTTCTTCACAAATAGTATGGTACATTTTAAACTTGTGTTAGGTTCGCCAAACTTACGTTTAAGTAAGTTAGTTTTTAATAAATAAATAAGTACATTTAAGTCATGAAACTATGTAATGTATTGGGGTAAGCTGTAATGTTATAACTTGCTTCAATATATATATATATATTATAGTTTCTTATGTGGATTCTGTCAAATGGTACGTAAAATATATCGTGAGATGCCTTACTATAAGATATGGCTAGGTATATAGGGTTTTTATTTAGTCACCTGCAATTTACAGGGTGAATATATAGGTCATATTGAGCAACTTATACTATGAGACCAATCCCAAAATCGCGAAAAATAAATTTACTCTCCCATAGAAAATGTTAAGGTCAGAGAGCCAGACAGTATGATACAGACAAAAAAAATTTCGCGATTTTTAGGTTGATTTTTGAGTTGCTCAGTATGACCTATATTTATTCACCCCGTAAAAATAAACACAATATCGCTCCGTCTGTGACGGGTTTCATACTGTAGTACTTACACTTTTGAAAAACATATTTCTTCTAAGGTTGAATTATTAAACGAAACTTGTAGCTTTATCTGCAACGGAAACGGATGCAATTGCATCGAATTAGCAAGAAGATAACGATGCAACTCATTATTCTTTATTACGTCTAGAATCGATTTAATACCGGTTTATTTATTCGATTCCAAGCAATGTACGTTTATTCAACGATTACTGTGCATACAAACTGATGGAAAGTAGCTGCAGATAATCATTCAAAAAGTAAAGGAATGAAATTTTTCAATGTAGAAGTTAAAGGTATTTATATAAACTTTGACGTTATATGTTTATATCTTGGCGTCAGTTTTTCAAGTTAGTTTTGTAGACTTTCATCAAATACGAAAAAACTTTTGCCTTAATACGTAATTGTAATTTTCTGTAAAAGGATGTTTCGGGTGTTAAGGTTTTTATTGTTTTGTGGTATTTGTACCATCGTGGTAGGGGACCATGAAACAGAAAAAGAGGACAGGGCAAACGCAAAAGCTGTAAGTATTTGGAACAACATCAATAACAATTTAAAAAAATATTATTTCATTACTACTTACTAACTTATTACTTATTATTATTTTACTTAATTATTACTTGGTGTGATGTCGTGGAGGCGGACCTGCGTCGGCTGAATGCCAATTCATGGCAGGAAACCGCGCTGGATCGGGACAGGTGGCGTTCTCTCGTTTCGGAGGCCGGGATTCTTTTTGGATCGCTGAGCCAAAGCAGTTAGTTAATTACTGCTTACTACTTTTAAATCAAATAGCTTTTTGGTGAAAGAAAACATTGTGAGGAAGTCATAAGTGCATACATCTGCGAAGAAATTCAAAGGTGTATGTGAAGTCCCCAATCCTCATTGGGCCAGCGTGGGGACTATAGCTCAAGCCCTCTCGCGCATAAGAGGAGGCCTGTGCCCAGCAGTGGGACGTATATAGGCTGAATTATTATTACTACTTTTTAACCGACTTCAAAAAAGGAGGAGGTTCTCAATTCGACTGAACTTTTTTTTTATCGAACGGGTATAACCCCGAGATGGTCCCGTTGGCACCAAGTCGGGGTCTGATGATGGGATCTTGGAGAAATCGAGGGAACTCTTCAAATGTTATAGGTACATGTATGGCGCTTTTGGTAATATTTGAAGTTGGTTTTATTTTTTGTTAAAAAGTTTTATTTAATGTAGCATAATTTGATGTAATTAATTTTGAAATGGATATTTTTCTAAAATCCCACAGATTTATTTATTCCATACTACAAACACATACTAGCTGTTATATATAAATAAACGTATTTCATTGGTTAACACATCTGTTTGGTCACTGTTGATATGAGTAAAAACGCTTCTTTAGTTAAGGTGGTAAAATCCTCTACTTGCCCATGGTATTTGGTTAGACGACAGTCAAATACCGTGTGGTGTACGGTCTGCTCGGGTGCTCCACACCGGCATACTGGTGATTCCGGTATGCCGGATAGGGTAATAGGGTAAAGGGATGGATAGGGTAACCGGTGTCATCTCCATATAATGTATAACCTAAAAATGCCAAATCTCGCAATTGTATTGAGTTGATATCTGTCAACGTACCCATCGAGTTTGAAAATAATATGAAGGAAATATTTCTGAGCAGAATAATAGTCAAAAACTTGTTCGATTTCAACTTCGAAGTACCCCTAGTGTAAATTTATTCGATAGCGAAACGTGACTAACGCGTTTGCGTTAAGTCTCATTTTGTATAGGATTTTGAGTTTCCAAAACGTCCCGCTTGGCGCACTGTTTCCAAATCCCATACAAAATTAGACTTAACTTTTACTGGTCACTTAACACATTTAATATTTTTTATTATATTTCTAGGGTCCCTATACCTCAATTCTGACGAGAATGCAGAAATGCAAGAAACCGGACCTTCCATACCAAACCAAAAAGGAGAGGTCTGGAGATGTGACACTAGAGTTAAGTGACGCAGGTGAAAGGAAGTCAGGACCTTCGATTAAAGGAAACTACACATCGTTTAAGGAAGATCCTGATCTTAGGGTGAGTTTTCACGATCTGATTTCACTAAAGTGGATGCCGTAAAAAAGCGCGGATGTGACAGGCCCAGACGAAGATGGCGGGACGAGTTCATCAGTAACTGGCTGGAAAAACCACAACGGGAGTTATGGTGATCAAGGGGAGAGGCGTTTGCCCGGCAGTGGGACACTCAAACAGGCCAAGAAAAAAAGACGTTCCCGCCGATGATTTGGCGGTCAATGATTCTGTGTGAGCGGGACAGCAATAAAATTATGTGTTTGCCATAGAGATAGGATTTTGCGTGTCAATGTACGAAATTCGTCATGCTTAGCGTCCTTAGTTTTTGCAGATCATCTGTGAAAATTTCATCTGTTTAACTATCACGGTTCATGAGATACAGCCTGGTGATAGACAGACAGACGGACGGACGGACAGCGGAGTCTTAGTAATAAGGTCCCGTTTTACCCTTTGGGTAGGGAGCCGTAAAAATCAATCCCTTCATGAATTACCCCAACACTGACTAATACCCTACAGGAGGTCATGTTGTACATTTATATGTAATAGGTTTAGATATAATGTGATATGCAATAAAAATATGAGTATGAGTATGATAATTCATAACTTGGAAACGATTCTAGAGAATAGTTTACTTTTTTCTCCTGCGTTAAGGTTGACACGTCATTTTCTTTTTTTTTATTACGGCTGATCGGTGATCACGCGGTACTTTCCATAGAAAACGAAGTTCCGGAACCTCCGGTGACCGGTCTAGCGCGAGTCATACGCTCCAAGTAAAAATTTCAAAAATTTATTGTCTCTTCTACTTGTTTTAGCTGAACATTACGGACTACCAGCAGGTGAACGGCAAATGGGAGCAGATATTAAGTAGTACCGGCATGAACTGCTACAGCCGCGTAACAGCCAGATTGGCTCGTATTTTTCACGTTAACTATAATAAGCTGACCTGCGCGGTTCCAAAGGTAATTATTACCAGAGTTTGCTAACGTAACGGACGGTTACAGTTTGCGGTTCAATTTGTAATGGTTATTTTTCAATATTTTCAATTCTAATGTTCAGCCAACACTGATTATTACTATAATATGTGATGTTCCACGAAAAAAGATATCTTATGGCGGTTGGCACTTACGTCGCGTGGCACTACATTAACGTCGTTATTAACAGCGTATGCGCCGACCGCCATATATGAATAATTTAATACTTTATACCTTCACGTGTTATTGAGAATAAGTTATAAATCAAAAAGATTTATTAAACCCTTTACGTTATAACCCTAAAATATCCATTTTATGCTAATAATGCTTTACTATTTCTATTAAACCGCATCGAAATCAGTCCATCCGTTGGAGCGCTACGGTGCCACAGACAGGCAGACGGACGGACAGACAAACGCTAATTGTCGTCAAACATATAATACTCCTATACGTTGAGGGTTAAAAATGGTATTGCCAGAAAAACAGACTGACACCGAAGTGAGCCTATTTTCTCAACTCCACAACTTTAAAAATAGTATCCTGCGTTAAGATGTGTATATTTTAAGTATAGTAACATCAAATAAACTGTCTATGTTGGTATTGCATATGGTTAATTGTCTTTGACATGTATGTCACTTCCGTCTAACCGTTACAAGAATAAATGTGATCGTTCATAGCTCTCCGCTATATAAAACCGTTGTTTTATTTATAATAGGTTTTGGGCCCAGTTATGCCCATTAGGGAATAGTCAAAAGTTAGTTTTCAGGTAGCTAGTATCAATTCAGTGCCAGAAAGTGTTTTTTTTAAAGTGGTTTGTGACTCAACATCATGGCTTCAAATTCGTTCCTGACCAATGTTCCCAAGTTGAAGGGACGTGAGAATTATCGGGAATGGGCTTTTGCAGTGGAGAATTTGTTGATTTTGGAGGGCACGGGAGATTCAATTAAAACTGAACCCGACCCGTCACTTGCATCAGCAGCCACAAGTGACGCAAAAGCAAAAGCAAAATTGATTTTAACGATCGATCCGTCGCTGTATGTTCACATAAAGGAAGCGAAATCAACTAAAGATTTGTGGTTAAAGTTACAAAATATGTTTGATGATTCTGGATTTTCCCGAAGGATAACGTTGCTGCGCAATTTAATCTCGATTCGACTCGAAAACTGTGAATCAATGCAAAATTATGTTACACAAATCATCGAGACGGCTCAGAAATTATCGGGAACCGGTTTTTCCGTGGACGACGAGTGGATCGGGTGCTTGATGTTAGCTGGATTACCTGAAAAATACATCCCAATGATAATGGCAATTGAACATTCCGGAATCGCCATTACTGCAGATGTCATAAAAACGAAACTCATCGACTTGGCAATTGATGATAGTGAAGTTGGCAACGCATTGTTGAGTAGAGGGCAGCACTACCACAGCAAAAACTTGAAAGTTGGTAGCTCTGACAAGAAAAAGAATCATGGCGGCGGATTGTCTGTGGCAAATGTCAACAACAACAATGGTGATAAGTCGAAAATAAAGTGTTACCGATGTAAATCTTATGGTCATTATAAAAATCAATGCCAAGCAAGTAATCAGCAAACGGAGCAAATAAAGAAAACACACGCTTTTTCGGCAGTATTTATGAGCGGGAACTACGGAAAAACGGACTTTTATATAGATTCCGGTGCGAGCGGTCATTTTGTACGTGATGTAAACATGATCCAGAATACATCTTTTACACCCAGCGTAAAGGAGATTATAGCAGCTAATCATAGTGCTATGCCAGTATTGTGCTCGGGAGATGTGGATATAGTGACAGTGACTCCAAGATGTAAATACGAAGTGACATTGGAAAACGTTTTGTGCGTACCTAACCTTAGCACGAATCTCATATCAGTAAGCAAGTTAGTTGAGAATGGCAATAAAGTGGAGTTTAAGAAAAGAAACTGCTTTGTTTATAACAAAAACAAAGAACTTGTGGCCGTGGCGGACTTAATCGACGGTGTATACAAATTGATTATGGATGAAAGTAAACTTTGTTTACTTACGTCAAGCTCGGCGGCAAGTAGTGAAGTTTGGCATCGTAGAACTGGACATTTGAATATGAAGTCGTTAAACTTGATGAGAGAAGGGGCAGTTACGGGTATATCATACAGTGATAAATCAGATATCAACAAAAATACGTGCACCGTATGTTGTGAGGGGAAGCAGGCTCGCTTGCCATTTAGTCACACAGGAACACGGAGCAGCCAGATACTGGAGTTAGTGCATGGAGATGTATGTGGACCAATGGAGACTACTTCAATTGGCGGATCAAGCAGGAGGAGTCAGAAGAGGAGCCTGCAACAGCAGAAGTAGTAACTAAACGAGTCCGGAGGCAACCAGAGCGCTATGGATTGACTAACATGTGCACCTCATCAAACCCTGACTACATCAGCGATCCTGTGTCTGTTCAGGATGCCCTGTCTAGGCCAGATAAGGATAAATGGATTGAGGCTATGCAGGACGAGTTGCAAGCATTCGATGAAAATCAAGCTTGGGTGCCGGTGGAACAGTTACCTTCAGGTAAAACCTTAGTGCAGTGTAAGTGGGTTTTTAAAATCAAAGTTAACAGTGATAAAAGTGTGCGTTACAGAGCGCGTTTAGTGGCTAAAGGCTTCACCCAGAAGCCAGGAATAGACTATGAGGACACCTTCTCACCTGTGGTCAGACATTCCACTTTAAGACTGCTATTTGCCTTGTCTGTGCAATTGAACCTTGATGTAACACATCTAGATGTTAAAACTGCATTTTTAAATGGTTACCTCAAAGAGGACATTTACATGTATCAACCAGATATTTCTTGTGATGTTAACAGGAAAAAGGTGATTGTTAAACTTAACAAAGCTATCTATGGCTTGAAACAGTCATCTCGGTCTTGGTACGAAAGAGTTGAAAAATGTTTGTGTGAATTAGGATTTAAAAAATGTAAATTAGAACCTTGTGTGTTTACAAAAATGGATGATAATGTGAAAATTATTATCGCATTATATGTGGATGATTTCTTTGTTTATTCAAACAGTAAAGAAGAGACAGACAAATTAGTTTCTGTTTTGAGTTCTAATTTTAATATTAAACACTTAGGACAAGTTCAGCAATGCCTGGGTATGCGTGTTAAAATCGATAAAAATGCAAATGTTATTACATTAGACCAGGAAGAATATATAAACAACTTGTTAGAAAAATTTAATATGTCTAAATGTAAAGAGGCTAGTACTCCAATGGAATGTAAATTAAGTATAGAGAAATCAGAAATTTGTGATAAAGAAATTCCATATCAAAACCTTATTGGAGGCCTTATGTATTTGTCAGTGATGACTAGGCCTGATATATCTTTCAGTGTTAGTTTTCTTAGTCAATTTAACAAATGTTATACTAAAGTTCATTGGAATTATGCCAAGAGAATACTTAGGTATTTAAGCAAAACTAAAAACTTTTGTTTAAAGTATGTAAAAGAAAAAGCTCAGCTTGAAGGATATGTAGATGCCGATTGGGCTAGTAATGTTATAGACCGGAGGTCTTACAGTGGCTTTTGTTTTCAAATGTCAGGCTCAGCTGTTTCCTGGCTTAGCAAGAAACAGAGGACAGTCGCTTTGTCTAGTATGGAATCGGAACTAATGTCGATAGCAGAAGCTTGCAAAGAAGCTATGTATCTCAGAGCTTTGCTAAATGAAATTAATGGTGATTGTTATACTGTACCATTGTTCAATGATAGTCAGAGTGCACAGAAGTTGGTGGCAAATTATGGTTGTCATAGAAAAAGTAAACATATTGATATTCGGTATCATTTTGTGAAGGATGCAGTAAATGATAAAATAATTAATTTAAATTATTTGCCAACTACTGCTATGCCTGCTGATGTGTTAACAAAAGCTTTATGTGCAATAAAACATTATAAATGTATAGAAGCTATGGGAGTTAGTCAATATTAATAAGTTTTTTTACTCCTAAATAAAAGCTTTGTTTATTTGCTGTAGTTGGGGTGTTAAGATGTGTATATTTTAAGTATAGTAACATCAAATAAACTGTCTATGTTGGTATTGCATATGGTTAATTGTCTTTGACATGTATGTCACTTCCGTCTAACCGTTACAAGAATAAATGTGATCGTTCATAGCTCTCCGCTATATAAAACCGTTGTTTTATTTATAATAACTCTCATAAACCTTTTTTTAAATATACTTTTCTTTTCTCTCTCCTCAGAAAAAATATTTAATGAAAACTTTTCACTTTACTCCCTTGTGTTACGAAGAGGAAACATCTTCTAACCAAAAAAGATATATTTCACAAAGGTGTGCCATAAAATATCTCTTCCGTATAGAAGTCAGTTACTTACTTCAATGGCTCAATAACCCAAAAAGGACCTTGGCCTCTAACACGAGGCACGCCACTTTGCCCTATTCTGCTTCACTTCACACCAGTTGGATATCCGAGGGCAGACAGGTCTTTTAGGGCTTCGTCGATCCAGCGGTATCTGGGACGCCCAGACAGACGTTTTGCACCCGGGTGCCCCACATACGCTCTTCTACCTCTCCCAGCCTCTCCAGGTGACCAAGCCAGCAGCGTCGTGGGGCTTTGATATCACCAATTATATTGGGCATCGCAACCAGCTCGTCTAGCTCCCTATTCTTCCTCAATCAAAATCAGTTGCAAATTCAAAAGTTTATTGTAATGTTTTTCATTGCAGGGTACCTACAAATTCGACGCAGATTACGATAAGGTGGACCACGAGATTCAATCCAGCAGGGTGTACGGAAAAGTATTGCGGAGGGTGGTGCTCACCAGCAAGAAGAAGACAGTGATCTGTCTGGAGTTTGAGTCTGAAGTAACTCCAGCTGAAGATATGTAGATATGGTTGGATTCAGTAAAAATTATGAAGAAGAAAAAATATCAAATACATTTACGCGTTTCGTTGTTATTTTTCCAATCCACTTCACAGAGTACTTAAGAATACGAAGTAATTGTTAGGTTTACGGCGAGGATTGGAAGATTTAACAAACGGAGTCGCCTTTAAGAGCTTACCCTTCTGTTGAAAACCTCGGCCAATCGATTCCGGGACTGGGCAGTCAGCATGAGAAAATGTTCAATGGCTGGAAAGTGCAGGGGTCAAAATGTCCATACGAACTGGCTGTCTATGTGGTAAAAAGTATGAACGTTGTAATGCCTTAGTGTCAAAATGTACATTTAATCGTGGTCACAATGGTCTAGTGACAAATGGTACACATCTTAAAATGCAAGTACAACAAAAGGGGTGATAGACGAAACGCTTGATTGATATAACGTGCTTAAGTTTAAATGAATAACTGTCAAAAAATTAACTAGACATGAAAAAAAATTGCTGTTTTTCTCCAGCATATCCACTTTACCACGTGAAACTGCACCACTACAATTGGAGTTAGATGCATATATTGCTGCTTGATTGTACTTTTAAAAATACTAACGGCAATAATCATATGTCGCACTCCAGCGGGCGATATGCGGGCACATCAAAAGTAAGTTTCACATATAAATCAATATATTTTCAAGTTTTCAGAATAAGGTATTTTTACTAAGTGTCCTATGTTATTGGTAAAATACTGTTGTACCAATTTCTTTCCCTCCCCTTTTGTCCGCCACTCGTCATAATCTGAGAATTTTTCACTTATAAAAATTATTTCCCTCAAACGTAATGCATTGATCTAGAACTGTACAACTTTTGTAAAATTTGGAGTAAAAGCAAACGTTTTAGTTAGAATAAAGCTTTATACCATGTACAAAAAGGAAACATTATTACCGTGATGCATTTACGCATGTGTTCGCGTTGGCTATTATACATTATGGCACTTGTTTAATTGGACCTGAACACATTTTAACTGCCGTCCATTTGAACCATTGCAAATTTTGAAATTTTTACTTTTTGCCATATACACAGCCGGTCCGTATGGACATTTTGACACTAAGGCATTACAACGTTCATACTTTTTACCACATAGACAGCCAGTTCGTATGGACATTTTGACCACTGCACTTTCCAGCCATTGAACATTTTCTCATGCTGACTGCCCAGTCCCGGAATCATTGGATTCCGGGACTGGGCAGTCAGCATGAGAAAATGTTCAATGGCTGGAAAGTGCAGTGGTCAAAATGTCCATACGAACTGGCTGTCTATGTGGTAAAAAGTATGAACGTTGTAATGCCTTAGTGTCAAAATGTCCATACGGACCGGCTGTGTATATGGCAAAAAGTAAAAATTTCAAAATTTGCAATGGTTCAAATGGACGGCAGTTAAAATGTGTTCAGGTCCAATTAAACAAGTGCCATAATGTATAATAGCCAACGCGAACACATGCGTAAATGCATCACGGTAATAATGTTTCCTTTTTGTACATGGTATAAAGCTTTATTCTAACTAAAACGTTTGCTTTTACTCCAAATTTTACAAAAGTTGTACAGTTCTAGATCAATGCATTACGTTTGAGGGAAATAATTTTTATAAGTGAAAAATTCTCAGATTATGACGAGTGGCGGACAAAAGGGGAGGGAAAGAAATTGGTACAACAGTATTTTACTTAGTAAAAATACCTTATTCTGAAAACTTGAAAATATATTGATTTATATGTGAAACTTACTTTTGATGTGCCCGCATATCGCCCGCTGGAGTGCGACATATGATTATTGCCGTTAGTATTTTTAAAAGTACAATCAAGCAGCAATATATGCATCTAACTCCAATTGTAGTGGTGCAGTTTCACGTGGTAAAGTGGATATGCTGGAGAAAAACAGCAATTTTTTTTCATGTCTAGTTAATTTTTTGACAGTTATTCATTTAAACTTAAGCACGTTATATCAATCAAGCGTTTCGTCTATCACCCCTTTTGTTGTACTTGCATTTTAAGATGTGTACCATTTGTCACTAGACCATTGTGACCACGATTAAATGTACATTTTGACACTAAGGCATTACAACGTTCATACTTTTTACCACATAGACAGCCAGTTCGTATGGACATTTTGACCCCTGCACTTTCCAGCCATTGAACATTTTCTCATGCTGACTGCCCAGTCCCGGAATCGGCTACGTTATGTACAAATAGCACATTTGAAATTGAAATCGAAAATATATTTATTTCAGATTTACATCCATATTTGTTAGGATAACTTAGGAACTAATGTTATTACAACTATATACCTAACCTATTTTCTAAAACGTGGCGAATCCAATGCCCCAGTATAGGATTCTCAAGCATCTCTGCAATGACCTCCATAATGCTGTTGGTACTGCTCCTTAGCCTGCCCATCATCGCAACGATTCTCTTTCGCATAACCGCATGACAATCGTCTGTATGGGTCTCGGCGAACATGCACTATGCACTACACCAAGTGAGCAGCCCCAATAACATTCTGAGTAAAATTTGACGTGCCCCTCCCCCTCAAAAATTGGCAGACTGTTTTTTACGCACAAGGCGCAAAATTACACACAAGGCGTCTCTATTAGTTAAATTCTCCAAGCCGCGAAACATGGAATTGACGACACAGTAAATAGGCGTTAGGAGCGTCATGAAGGTTCAATGGATTATCGACTATATCTATGGAAAACTCATTATAAATCAAATAATAGATTAATGGCTTTGACTCGAAATGATCTTTCTCAGGTTGTCGGACACACGATAGGCCGGCCTCCTATATATAATTGTTACTCCGTAGGTAATTTTGCATAAAGTTTTGAATTTAGTACGGCATAATTTTACAATCTGTTTAAAGCTAGTACTAATTTTAAATTTAATTGTTCATATAATTAGTACTAAACTTCGTCAAAATATTGGATTATAATGTTTAATGCTATTTGCTATTTCTTTTTTTCTATTTCTACTGCTTTCATCTTTTTGGGATAGTTTTTAAACAACCGTTTATTTGGTATGCTTTCTAGCTTTGTATGAATAGAATTTGTATGAAAATAAATACTTTACCCACAAAAATACACACTCTCTCTTTTACTCTTTACAATCCTGCACCAAAGAGCGTACTCCCATCTTAAAGCCGGCAACGTACTTACAACCCCTCTGGTGTTGCATCGGTAATCGCTTACCATCAGGTGATCCGTCTGCTCGTTTGCCTCCTCTACCATAAAAAAAAACCAAACTAATTGTTTCTGTTTAGCCCAATGGTTGACTGGAAGCGAATGCCTCAAGGCGTTGTCCGCCATTTGTACTATTTTTTCTGTAATAAATAAAAATGTGTTCTGAATTATTCCCATAATTACAACGTAAATGTTTGTTATAATGTCTCATTTTCGTAAATTTACTATTTGACAACTTACTCAAATTGTCTCCTGCCTAACACTGTCATGCCGCCGGAAAGTATGCAAAATTGCGAAATTTCCATTATTTTGAAAAATTTCGGAAATACGTCGGAACCTTCCTGTAAATTCGTGCCCTGGATTTTTGTAGACAAGATCTATAGCAGGCATCGTCGACTGTTAGTAATCTGTAAGTATACACCAAAATTATCTAAAATAATGCCACGAGCCGAACCGTAACTTCCTGTCGCGTCAGCCATCTTGAAACATTGCTGCCGGGGCTGGGGAAAAATGCTAGAAAACTGTTTCCCTCTTTTAGCTATGATATTCATAATGGCAATTAAACATACATACCAAATCAAATGATATGGCAATTAACATGCATTTTCGTTAAAACTTCTGTGCACATAATAATAGCAATATTCCGATCTACAACTCTTCTTCTTCCTCGCGTTGTCCCGGCATTTTGCCACGGCTCATGGGAGCCTGGGGTCCGCTTGACAACTAATACCAAGATTTGGCGTTGGCCCTAGTTTTTACGAAAGCGACTGCCATCTGCCCTTCCAACCCAGAGGGTAAACTAGGCCGTTGGGATTAATACGATTTCCACACGATATTTTCCTTCACCGAAAAGCGACTAGTACATATCAAATGATATTTCGTACATAAGTTCCGAAAAACTCATTGGTACGAGCTGGGGTTTGAACACGCGACCTCCGGATTGCAAGTCGCACGCTCTTACCGCTAGGCCACCAGCGCTTCTATTCCCATCTACAACTAATCTGTAGAAAAAACAAGTTGAAATATTAATTTAAGTGCAAGAACTGCATCGAAAAATTCTGAACATGGACCCCCCACACATCGCACCCGTTTTCTTCTGCGCAACTGTCCGTGTCCTTGAACTTTAACAGCTGAAAAAAAAGTACAGATAAACAAAAAGAAACGAATGCGCTTAGCTCGCGCTTCGCGCTCGCTTGATCAATTAACAATGCGAAGAAATGCAAAAAAATACAAAAAGTTACAATTCAGGGGATAGATCCAGGGACCTCCCTCTCTCTGCTACAAAGCTAAGTCAATCTAAAATAGGAAATTAAAATGCAAAAAAAAATACAAAAAGAATTCACTGTTAGGGGTTGGGACCCGGAACCTCGACATTGCAAAGCGAGTGTATTCCAACTGAGCCACGTATAGGTACATGGGACAAGGTGAAATTAGGCTACATAGTCTTGAGTGAAACATAAATATCTAAATGCCGTTTAAACCAGCGTTCTAAAATATCTGATTTTTTTTGCATATCAGTTTGTAAACATGTCTCACAAGGAAGAAACTTATGATATCGATACGGCTATTGGTTTAGGCGCGACGTACCATGAATCCGCCATTTTGAAATATTTCCAACAATAGGATCGAAAAAAAAAAATAATAATCATAGAATATGGTCACAAAATTTCACGCGAATCGGTTGAGAATTGCGACCTGTAGAGGAGAATATCCGGACATACAAAATCAGATTGCCCGAGTCAAAACGTAGACCTACGTTACGCTTCGGTCAATTATTATTTCAGCTGAACACAGATTTTTGGATAATGTATGTTTAATAACATTACTCGTAATAAATACTCAATTCAGTTCCTATTGATATAGTAATCTATTTGATTACCTTGAATTTTAAACTTGTTTGTGCCATCCTTGGCAATGGATCGGTATAATTCCAGTTTATGTCTTGTTATTTATTTCATCTTATATTTTGAAAATATTTTGGCAGCGAAATCTGTAAGTATTAGTTTTTTCGCCGTAAAAGGGGCGTACCTTTATTCTGGTTTTAATCGACTTCAAAGAATTTTTCAGAATATATTAAAGAAACCTGAGTATTTGCAAATATATTAGATCATTACCTATGAAATTGGCGTTTTGTATGGAGAACTTTAACGAAATTCGATTTTTCATACAATGAATTTTGCGGATTAACCCTATTGTGCGGTTCGGTCCATGGGGTCTAATTCCCCGAATGTCTAGTCGAGTTGCGTCAATTCCCCGAATGTCTAGTAGTCATACGTCCATTTACTGAAACGACTAGTGTCTACAAGCCTAATTCCCCGAATGTCTAGTCGTCGAACGTCAATACGTCTTACCTATGGGCAGGCTATATAGCTTGAAAAACCGATAACCGTTGCGCCAGAAAAGTCCAAGAGTGGCGAGTTTAATGGAGACAACTGTCGGGCAGCCACAGGCCAGGTGGACAGGGCTATAACCACGAAGTTCGAAATTCGAAAAATTGCTATTTGCATCCCTTTTGCGAGTGTGATAGGGAGATAGCAAATTTCCATATATCATACTTCGCGGTACGGGTTGGGTCTCTGGGACCCCGTGGGTGCAGTGTGTAAATACGTATTCCCGGAAATGGACATTCGCAGAAAGAGGCATTGGAACTAGACATTCGGGGAAATAGACACTCGTGGACATGGACGTTCGCAGAAAGAGGCATTGGAACTAGACATTCAGGGAAATAGACACTCGTGAAACTAGACGATCAGGAAAATAGACAAACATGGAAATAGACAATCAGGGAAATAGACATTCGTGGAAACAGATATTTAGGGAATTAGACCCCATGGACCGAACCCATTTTGTGATGGCATATTCAAACCAAATAAATTTTTGCCAGTAATCTGAGACATTTTTAAGGCACAATTTCTATCTCATATTTTTTTTAATCTGTCTCGTCAGGAAAATATGTCATTTAAATACTCGAGCCGGCAGCCCATGAAAAAAGCTGTTTTCAGGGGGGTATTCTGAATACATAAAACAATAAACGTAGCAAATTTTTTATGAACTCGTCAAGGTTTTTTCCTTGATTATAAAACTATATTTTTTATTATAAATTAATACATCGGTGGCAAACAAGCATACGGCCCGCCTGATGGTAAGCAGTCTCAGTAGCCTATGTACGCCATCAACTACAGAGAAGTTAAACAGCAACTTTGCCCCCTTGTTAAACAAATAACTATTTCAAATCATAACTTCTTATGACACCTTCCGATTCACAACAAACATTCCGATTTTGGTCGCAATCTTATATCTTGTACATTTGTTGATCTGTGTGAGTCATTGGTTAGAATCGCAAATGACTGGACATATTAAAATGTCATTTCATTAATACGCTCAGTGATTGGAATGATAATATTATTATTAAGGCGGGTATATACTGTGAGTGTCGCCAGTAATGATGACACACTAGTCATGTCATCATAAAATATACATCAGAAGAAATATTCTCAATTTTTCCAAATCTGAAAAGACTGTATTGGTTGTGTTGCCTACAGGCTAATTGGAATCATCATCATATCAGCCTTTTATCACCCGCAGGTCTCTCTTCGAGTTCACCACTTATCCCGGTCCTGAGCCAATCTCATCCTAGAGTGACCCGCAAATTTCCGAATGTCGTCCACCCAACGAGCCAACGGACGCCAGGCACTCCATTCGTCTATAAGCGTCCACCATGCCGTTAACATTTTGGTCCACCTGCCATCAATCTGCCTGGCAACATGTCCCGCCCAGCTCCCTTTTTAGTTTGGTAATGAGGTATCCCACGTCTTGCACCTTGGTGCGGCGTCGGATCTTGTCATTCCTTATTCGGTCTTGAAGTTTTGTGCCGAGCATGGTGCGCTCCATGGCTCTCTGTGCCACTCGGATTTTATGCACAGCATCTTAAATAGTGAGCGTCCATGTCTCGGCACCGTAGGTCATGGTGGACAGGCCACATTGGTTATAGAGGCGAGTTTTCAGGCATTGTGGAATGTTAACGGGTTTAAGGATGTCCGCTAGTGTATTGAATGCCGCCCAACCCAGCTGGATTCTCCTGGAGATCTTCGATAGGAATGTACACTGATATCAGGATGCAGTACAGTCGCTCACAAATATCTGTCCACGCTTCGTATTACAAAAATCTGTACATGGGCGATTTTCCGCAACTCGACGACTGGCGCCTATTTTGCGTGACAATGACAACGCCTCTATTTTCAAGGCGTAAAAGTGTGTGTTCAGATTTATTTGTAACATTTTGACCTTAAAATTTATCACATTTTGATTGATTTAAACTTATGCATTATGAACACGGCGCTCGACTTCCTTGTCTCGCCTGTCGCTGAAAGAGACTAAATGGTCCAATACTCGTTGACATATTGTATAATCTGCCCGTCTACCTCAACCCTAATTCGTTTCGTGCTAGTAGTCATCACCTGAGTCTTTGCATGATTCATTTGAAGTCCAACTTGAAGACTTGTATTGTATTCCTCTGATCTTGGAGCATTTGCTAAAGTTCTGTGGCAGAGGAGGCAAAAAGAACAACGATCATAAAACTTAACTTAAGTACTTACTATCACAAAATTGCAGTTCTCTTTTTTCTGTACTACCAATTGAATATTTAAGCATAATGTATATTTAATAGCATAAGTATTATTTATTATTCATTTAATTTAGTTGCTGCCCGTGAACTGTTTTGATTACACATATTATTTCGGGATTTGCCTCATGCTTCCAGATGGTTCGCTGCGATTTATTTTTATTATTTTTTGGCATTTATTTCATCGTGGCAGGAAGCATTCTCGCTACGAAATCAGTAAGTAATTTATAATAATAAATGAATAAATATTATAGGACATTATTACACAAATTAACTCCCACAGTAAGCTCAAATATTGTGTTGTGCACTTAGACAACGATATATAATTATAATATATAAATATTTAAATGCATATAGAAAACACCCAAGACTTGTGAATAAGATATATCCGTGCTCATCACGCAAGTAAATGCCCTTGCCAGGATACCAGGACCCGAGACCATCGGCTTCATAGGCTGGATCACTACTCACTAGGCCAGATACATCGTCAATTGTTTTTTTTGTTTGTTTTTGTTTGCACACTGTTAGCCCGTGTGTGTGTTTATGTTGCTTTTATTTATTCATAAATCAACGGTAAACTAAAAGTTTAAAATTGAAAAATGCTGTGTTTTCAAACCTTGCCGATTGAAGGGTTACAAGTAAATAAATAGGTACTTATTAAATATGATTTCAGGGTCCTTTTATTTCGACTTTAGTGCGAGCGGAGAAATGCAAGAGTCCATCGCCACCATACCAAAAAGACTTGTCTGGAGATGTCGCGGTACAGTTATATAATACGAGTAAGAAGACTTTCCTACGGGGAAACTATACGGCGTACAAGTCTGATCCGGGTCTGAAGGTGAGATAATATATACCTATATATTTAGTACAATCTTTTACAGATCGACCTAGCTCCTAAGCAAAGCTTGTACTATGGTTACTAAGCGACGAAATACATACGTATATAGATATATTATATACATAGAAACACCCATGTCTAAGGAACAAATATCTGTGTTCATCACACAAATGCCCTTACCGGGATTCTAGCGCGGGACCATCGGCTTCATAGGCAGGGTCACTACCCTCTAGGCCAGACGGTCATCCGATGTAAAAAAGGGAAAAGCACACTGCGACGTTTTGCAGCGATTCAGTCGCATTGCAGTCACAAAATGGCCACGACGCGGTTTCGCTGGTCATATGCCCTCGTACACCATCAAACACGATGCTGCATCGCTACTATCACCATACAGATTCACTACAGTCACGATACAGCATAGGTACAGCCGTAAATCGGCATCGATACAGTCGCGATACAGCGTAGATACAGCCGTGAATTGGCATCGATACAGTCGCGATACAGCGTAGATACAGCCGTGAATCGGCATCGATACAGTCGCGATACAGCGTAGATACAGCCGTGAATCGGCATCGATACAGTCGCGATACAGCGTAGATACAGCCGTGAATCGGCATCGATACAGTCGCGATACAGCGTAGATACAGCCGTGAATTGGCATCGATACAGTCGCGATACAGCGTAGATACAGCCGTGAATCGGCATCGATACAGTCGCGATACAGCGTAGATACAGCCGTGAATCGGCATCGATACAGTCGCGATACAGCGTAGATACAGCCGTGAATCGGCATCGATACAGTCGCGATACAGCGTAGATACAGCCGTGAATCGGCATCGATACAGTCGCGATACAGCGTAGATACAGCCGTGAATCGGCATCGATACAGTCGCGATACAGCGTAGATACAGCCGTGAATCGGCATCGATACAGTCGCGATACAGCGTAGATACAGCCGTGAATTGGCATCGATACAGTCGCGATACAGCGTAGATACAGCCGTGAATCGACATCGATACAGTCGCGATACAGCGTAGATACAGCCGTGAATCAGTCGAAACAGACGCGATACAGTCACGATTTAGAATTACCCTTGTGTTAGAAGAAGTTATGCAGAAAAAATATGCAGCATAAAAATCTACATAACATGTAGATGTACCATTTAATGTATCATTAGATGCTCTCAACTATGCCAAAAAACTTAAATGGAACTGGGCGGGCCATGCAGCACCTACCAAAGATATCATGGAAGGGACCTCTAAGAAAAAGTGGGAAAGGAAGACCCAGTTTGAGGTGGCAAGATGAGATCACCAAAATGGCCAGGCCAAATTGGATACAAGTGGCCAAGGATCGAGATACATGGAGGGCTTTGGAGGAGGCCTTCACCTGTCAAAGCGGGGTTCTTGAATAATTTATCACAAAAAACAAATGGTTACCAATGTAATAATTCGAGAAATAAAAGGCTTTTTATTTTTATATTTTTTATAAAAGGTGTAATAAAAACAGTGGGGATCCGTTTAAGGGCATATTCGGTATCTTATGCTAATTAGACAGAAGTAGAAGTTTTTTTTTTAAATATTAAAACAGTCTGCGTGGGTCCGTCAACGCGTGCTCCCATTTAATCTTCTCATTATAGAGCGAATCAATATGTTAACGGCACCAGTTATGAGACTTTTAAGAGGAAATTTGGAGTATTTTTGATATTTCACAGACACCTATAAAATTTCTACCGCTTTATGCATTAAAATTTGAGGGTCCTATTCGTCCTTTATGTTTTATATGTATTTAATGAAAGATGCTACAATTGGTTTCAATATTATTAACAAATTAAATGTCAGTCATGGGATGTATAGCGCCATTATATTTTTAATGACAAATATCAATGAAAAGTTAAACTTAAGTTTAAGTAGCTCTATTCTTGTTTGTGGTAAAATGTTGCCAGCAGTCAAAAACTGATGGTAAGTACTTATTTTACAGGATTTGTCTATACCATCCCATTACTGGTGCTAGTCCCATCATAGGGGTGTTTTGTTTACTATATGTCGAGCAACCGTCGACTTTGAAATATAAGTTATACAGTTTTTCATGTTCATGTTCTTATTGCAGCTCACGCTCCAAGATTATTTTCTGGTGAACGGTGAATGGCAGCAGAACTTCCGTATCAGCGGCATGAGCTGCCGAGGCCGCCTCGTGAGTACGATGGGGCAGATATTTGGCATCAAATTTGATAAGAAGACCTGCTCAGTCCCAAAAGTAAGCTTACGCTATCTTATAACCGACTTTAAAAAGGAAAATCTTTATTATTTCGTCTTTTTCTGTATGTTCCCTATTTCTGGAAGATACATTAAGAAATCTGGTGATGGCATCTTGAAAAAATCGAGGGAACTCTTCAATTATTAGTATTGCCACACTAGCGGCTTTTGATCAGATCATCACATTATAAATGACAAAGTTTGCTGAAATCGATCCAATTTATTTTATCTGATCGATCTGTCATCAAGGCTCGGAACCGGTTTTTTCTTCATACAAAAAATACCGGTATTATTACGTTCTTTTTCGTTCTTTGGTTTATTATTTCATTTTTAATGTTACTATCTAATAATCCGAAGTTGTTACCTAAATACATGATCCAGTCCTACGTAAAGAGTACAAAATAATTAAAATTATTGGGCTATTTCGGGATTTAAAAACAAACCGGTTCCGAGCCCTGTCTGTCATTTTGGTACAAAAACAAAATAATTAGTAAATTAATAGATATTAGTTATTCAGATATAAAAAAATATTTCAATAATATAATAACAAAATTTAATTAAAATAACAATGACCACAATTTTTCTTAAAAAACCTAAAATAAAAATAAAAAAACTCCCCGCCAAGGCACCGTAGTTGTTGGCAGCATTACCTCACCGAATAGGGGAGTTTCAAAATTGAACTATGAAAAGTATGTTATTTATATACCTAAGATTTATTTTTATTTTAATACTAATTTAATATTAATACTAATATAATTTCAATATTAATTTTACTATCTGTCTGTCACGTGATCGCAAACGCCGACCACCATTTTTAGGGTTCCGTAGCCAAATGGCCGTCTGTCTGTCCGATTCTGTCACAGCCACTTTTTTCCGAAACTATAAAAGCTATACTGTTCAAACTTGGTAAGTAGATGTATTCTATGAACCGCATTATGATGTTTACACAAAAATAGAAAAAAAAACAATAAATTTTGGGGGTTCCCCATACTTAGAACTGAAACTCAAAAAATCTTTTTTCATCAAACCCATACGTGTGGGGTATCTATGGATAGGTCTTCAAAAATGATATTGAGGTTTCTAATATAATTTTTTTCTAAACTGAATAGTTTGCGCGAGAGACACTTCCAAAGTGGTAAAAAGTGTGTCCCCCCCCCGTAACTTCTAAAATAACAGAATGAAAAATCTAAAAAAAAATATATGATATACATTGCCATGCAAACTTCCACCGAAAATTGGTTCGAATGAGATCTAATAAGTAGTTTTTTTTAATACGTCATAAAAATTAAAAAAAAAATTTTTTTTCATCAAACCCATACGTGTGGGGTATCTAAGGATAGGTCTTCAAAAATGATATTTAGGTTTCTAATATCATTTTTTTCTAAACTGAATAGTTTGCGCGAGAGACACTTCCAAAGTGAAAAAAAGTGTGTCCCCCCCCCCTGTAACTTCTAAAATAACGGAATGAAAAATCTAAAAAAAATATATGATATACATTACCATGCAAACTTCCAACGAAAATTGGTTTGAACCAGATCTAGTAAGTAGTTTTTTTAATACGTCATAAATGGTACGGAACCCTTCATGAGCGAGTCCGACTCGCACTTGGCCGCTTTTTTTCATGAGTGACGTCACTACACACACACACACACACATTTGACGTTTCTTTGTTACTGCCCTACTATTATGACGTCACAAGGTCACAATGCTGCCTTTTTGGTGCGAACATTTATTGTTAAAATTTTAAACCATTTTTCTTTTCATATAGCGATGTTATTTTCACGATAATAAAATAACGAAATCAAAGATATATACATATATACGAAAATATATAAATTTATTTGAAAATAATGTAGTAGCCTATTGCAATACTAATGCTAATGCGTTGTGCGAGGAAGCTTTACGGTTGACCAAATTTAGCGAGTTTTTTTACTGTCCTGTCGAAATACAGGTTTAGAAGGTACAAAAATAAGTTTAGTATCTGTAGGGTTAAGATGGTCGGCTCTTTATCATTTGTCACCATACCTGTCACGTTCTAACAAGTATGTACCTAAGCGCGAAAGTGACAAGTGATAAAGATGAAACCATGCTGCCAGCGCTGTAGGCTTAAGATGGTCGGCTCTTTATCATTTGTCACCATGCCTGTCATGTTCTAACTGTAAGTGCGAAAGTGATGGGGATAGTGACAGGTGTTAAAAATTAAACCATCCTGGCCATGCTGCGGCGGTATCAAGGTTCCATTTTTATCACTTGTCACTATGCCCGTCCCGTTCGTGCTTACATACTTATAAGAAAGTGACAGGTGTGGTGACAAATGATAAAGAGCCGACCATCTTAAACCTACTGGATTACATAAAGAGAGATGTGTTAGATAAGATAAGATAATAATTAATTGTGAAAATTCAAAATTTATTGTCTTTCCAGGGTGTGTACGTTTTCAACAACATAGATTACGACTTCGTGGACCATGTGTTCATGATGTCCAGGGATTACGGCAGGGTCCTGAGGATAGTAATGATCACCAGCAAGGCGGGGACTTCCGTGTGTCTGGAGTTCGAGTCTGTAGTCACCGCTAAGACCCAATAAACCGAAAATTTGGCTGAATCAACTTTTTCTTTTGTAACGCTTTCAACTGGTACCTATAATACCTTCATAAATAAATAACCGGCCAAGAGCATGTCGGGCCACGCTCAGTGTAGGGTTCCGTAGTTACTCTTCCGTCACAATAAGCTAAACTGGAGCTTAAAGTATAGTAAATTGTTAACCAAGGGATGAAACGGTACCTTTCACCCGAGTTAAACAAATAGGCAAATTTGCATAATCAGTACCTAATTAAAGTAAGTCTTTTTACTATGAAGGGAAAACTTTTTGCGATAACTCAAAAACAGCTAAACTGAT
The DNA here is from genome assembly GCF_033807575.1 of Cydia pomonella. NCBI lineage: Eukaryota > Metazoa > Arthropoda > Insecta > Lepidoptera > Tortricidae > Cydia > Cydia pomonella. The sequence continues at coordinate 3,608,252 of NC_084722.1, forward strand.
CATGTCCGCTATAGTTTTCATTTAATGTCTTTCTTAAGCTCTACTTACACGATTTTTTTCATATTTTTTGGACCTATGGTTCAAAAGTTAGAGGGGGGGGGGGGCACATTTTTTTTTCTTTCGGAGCGATTATCTCCGAATATATTTACTTTATCAAAAAATGTTTCCTGAAAACCCCTATTAGTTTTGAAAGACCTTTCCAACGATACCCCACACTCTAGGGTTGAAGCGAAAAAAAAAAATTCACCCCCACTTTACGTGTAGGGGAGGTACCCTAAAAAAAATTAAATTTTTAGATTTTATTGTACGACTTTGTCGGCTTTATTGATTTATATATCCATGCCAAATTTCAGCTTTCTAGCACTAACGACCACGGAGGAAAGCCTCGGACAGACAGACAGACAGACAGACAGACGGACATGGCGAAACTATAAGGGTTCCGTTTTATGCCATTTGGCTACGGAACCCTAAAAAAGCCTTTATTTCTTACAGATTTAAATTTACAGTAATATTTTTATTTTTATTTAGTCGTATGGCACAAGTAGATAAAAATATAGGCAATCAATGAACATTTAAATATTACAACATAATAAGGTCAAATGTCAACATTCAGTGTGTTCAGCCATGCAGCTGCATGGGTTGTGAGATGTAGTAGGTCTTCTGGTGGTCCAGAGTATGACAGCGCTGGATATACTCGAAATGCACATAAGCTCGTTGCTATCAGCCGCAAGCTTGCCAAGTCCTCGAAACTGACTCATGTGACGGGCCCCACAGTATATAACCATCTACCAAAAAATATAACTGGGGCCCCAAGCGTAAGCAGCTTTAAACATCGCCTAAGAAGTTGGCTTATTGAGCGCCCGTTCTACAATTATGACGAGTTCATAATGACCAATTAATAATTGTGCTATTTACTTTGATTACTCTCTATTGAAAGTATTGACATTTTATTATTATTATTAGTGACTTGTAAATTAGATTTACAAATAAATGATTATGATTATTATGATTATGATAATGTGTTCCATGGTTTGGGCCTCTTCACCACATTCACACAATGCCGAGTCCTTCCATCCCCACCTGTGCAAAAAGTAGTTGCATCGGCCGTGTCCCGTTCTCAGTCCGTTCAAACGGCACAATTGCTGTTTAGGAAGATCAAATCCAAGACGACGTGCTGGGTTAACAACTCTCGAGTCTACATTTGCAGCGCTCCACTCATCTTCCCAGGCTTCAGACACATTAAAGCCTTGCACATTCTGAGCATATGGAGGGCGTCGGGACTTCAAGCGCTGATGTGGTGGGCAGCAGAACTCTCGATGGATGGGTAAAGCGCTATTTGACCTAATTTTCTCAGCTTCTCTCAATAGCGCATGCTTCTTACGCACGAAGTAATATTATATTTAGTTACAAAAATTAGTATTGTTAGTAGGTAAGTATAGTGAAAAAAGTTGTGTTTTTTTATATACTACGTCTAGCATTAATTGAGCATTAGAGTCCCGAGTATGTCCTTAAACTACGTCCACAAGAGAGGTATGGGCACTGTGAATGTCATCTCGCTTTGTGTGGTAGGGCACAGCACAGCGGATGTCATTCCAAATCTAGAGCAGATCCCAACTGGGCAAGTACCTCCACCTTAGAGAAAACCACAGCCAAATAACACTAGACCCATACTACTCATAGGACATAGTGTTGTGTTCCTGCCAGTGAGTAAGGTTGCCAGAGCTCAACGAGGGTAGGTACGAGGTAACACGCATGTAACTCCTCTGGAGCAGCCCGTATGCTTGTTTGCCACCGACGTAGTATAAAAAAGCACAACAAAGCTCTACTCTTTCTTGTCGGACTGTACATGAAAAAAAAATCTATGTTCCTATAGGTATCCGACTCGCAGACATATGTAAATAGAAATTTTGAACTTTCTCCGCGCCTAACAAATAAGTCTGTAGGTATGTCTTTACTTCAAAGTCATAATAGTCTTAATAATGCCATAAGATTTACTTTCTTCTAAATGTTGAGGTTTCGCGTGTGGGAACAAGATAAATTTATTTGCATAAATTTAAAATTTCGTCGCTAACTTTCAACTCGGGATAATTTTGATAGGGATGTTTTTAGGTTTCGGATTTTGCATGATTTTAATGGCATGTGCGTGTACAATACAATGACGCGTTCAGGGTGATGTTGCGGCTGCCGCAATACTGCAGCGCGTCGGGCATGTTCGCCGACGCGCATGTGAATGGTTTCCACGTAGGGTTCGCAACAGCCGCCATAGTCCGCCGTAGAGATAGGATTGTGCATTAGTTAGTCACTGGACCTGGACTGAATTTAACTTTATTTGTAACTAACAAACTGTGGACTTAATCGTCCGAAATAAATTATTTTTATTTTATTTATTTATTTGAGTAAAGTTTTATATTAATTAACCTTGTTTTAATGACTCACTTCTGGATGATCAGACATAATTGATACTCGATCTCCGATGAATGATGACTGGATCATAAAAAAAAAAAATATTATCAGAATGTAAACATATACTGACAGAGCAATACAGAATATTTGTTCAAAATTTGAAGTACCTAATATGCCTTTCCAAAAGTATAAAAAAAATTAACCAGCAAACTGATGATTTTTTGCCCTAAATTTGCCGCCCCCTTAAATCTGCCGCCCTAGGCTTCAGTCTACTCAGTCTTGTGGTAAATCCGCATCTGGGCAAATGTATGATAGACATATATGTCAGGTGTATTGTGAAACTCTGGATGTCACTTAAAATTGTTGTTTCTGTTATTTCTTGCGTATGTTACGGGTAATGTTAGAAGGTTAATTAAACTTAAGTTTACCTGGGTATACCTAGTATTACCCAACCTTTTTGGGTAAAGACCGAAAATTAAATCTAATTTGTATTTGGCGTTTACCCGTACACATCTAGGTCTACCCAAAAATACTGGGAGGGTAATGTCAGAAGTGTTGATGCAACACCTAACATTACCCAGCCAGTATTATGTAGATCTAGATGTGTATGGGTAAACGCCGAATACAGATTAATTTTGTGTAAATTTTCGGACTTTATCCAAAAGTCTTAGGCGAACATTGTTTAATTAACTTTCTAACATTACTCGTATCTTATATACTTTTTCTTAAAGGTTATATGCTACCTGCGTAGGCACACTGGCACCGTCCCACCTCCAACGGACTAAGGTAAAAGCGGGCGCAGCGGCGGAAAGTGCCAAAGTTGTGAAACGTAATAAATATAAGAGCCTCGGTAGAGAGTACCATTTTGTACCATTTGGCTTGAAACTCTAGGTCCATGGGGTCCCAGTGCGCACAATTTTTTTGGAGAAATCGCGAAACGTCTGGTTGACGTAACTGGTGACCGAAGAGCTGGCGGCTTCCTCGCACAACGTATCAGTATTGCGATACAACGAGGAAATGCCGCCAGCATCCTTGGTACAATGCCTCAAGGGCCTATTTTAGATATAAGCTAGTTATAGAAATCATCTGTATATATCCATTATGTATATTGTTATTGTAAATAAATACTTTTTCTTTTATTCATTTATTTGTATAGTAGTGTCTTAGTTTTCACTGTAATGCTGTACAAGTTTTGTATGTAACAATAAAAAATCAAGCAAAATAATGAATATACGTTGTAGGTATTTAATCTGCTTTTCGGTTTCAGTCCAAACTGCCGCTATCCGACACTAATTAGTACGGTCAAATTAACTCAAATTTCACTAAAGTCAGGAACTAATTCTGAGGACTAATAAAATCACTACGGATTGTTTTGTATGGGCTAAAAATCGAATTTTATACAATCGTTACTAAATTCACCCCCCCGGAAAGGGGTGAAATCGGCTGAAAATAATGTAATGGTTATAACTAAGAAGAGAAAAAAGGTGTACTCGGTGTAATTTGGCGTACGTTTTACAACACTTATATCTAAATTCGCACGTGTTATTTATGTTAATTTAAGCTACGGAACAGGTAAAAAAAAAAACAACATTAAAAAAAATCTATTTTGGCCATTGCGGGTCTGGGGAAAGTAATGTACTCGGTGCAAATTGAGTAAATAATTAGAAAAAATATCTAAATCCAATGTCAAATTCGCACCATGGTGCGACACCCGGAAAGTAGTTTTTCATGTTTTACTGTCGTTGTACTTCGGGGGAAATTTTAATACTATTGGAAATTGATGCAATCATATTCATTTGATTTTGTTTACATTCGCACCCCATAAAAAATTGGCATTTTTATACGGAACATGCAGTTTTGTAATCAAGTACCAAAAACGTAGAGCAATAAATACACAGAAGCGACAAGCGCGTGATTAGTGGCAAGAGAAGGAACGCGCGTAGATGCACCGACGAAGCACGGCTCTTGAGGCACGAGTAGTGGCATGTACTGCAAAAATAGTAGGGTTTCTGAGTATGCAGACAGACAGTCAACAAATTAAATACAGGTACGCTCAATGTTTGTTAAATTCGAAAAATCGCGTTTTTCCATATACTTACGAAAACGTTAGACTACTTAGTTCACTCAATGATTGTTTAAAACAATAGTTCCGTTTTAATGCCAGAAGAAAGATTTGTGCTCGTTGCCCGTCAAAAGTGTCAAACAAACTGTCTCGGAACAATCGCTGCGCGTAGGGTTTGAGATCCGGATATCCGAAATATCCGGATATCGGGTCATAAGATCCGGATATTACGGATCCGTTAAATATGGTTATTGTATTGACCTATAACCGGAACAATTTTCTAATGAAATTTATGAATAATTTCATACCATTTTGTCATTTAAATATAGTATTTTCATATATTTAATCAATTCAAATACTAACAGCACATCAATTTTGATAGGTACATCATGTCACGCAGTAACTTTATACAATGAATGCGAATGTTGCTTAATGCAAACATTAGATCATTGGATATCTTGATGACTTGGGGCTATAGGCTCAAAACAAAAGCAACCTGAAGGCCAAGGCTAGGATAGTAGAGTAGGAAGGAGAGAAAATTGGTCTGATAATCAACCACTAGAATATCTCCAAATGAATAGGGCTAAGATGGTCGGCTCTTTATCATTTGTCATGAAGGGCATAGTGACAAGTGATAAAAATAGAACCATGCTGCCACCGCAGATCGAAAAGAAAAGACCTACCTAAAGTAATCGGGAAGAGGAGATAGATGTTCGAATCCAAAATGCCCTAAGATGCTCAGCAGCGCTTCGTCGAGTTCTAGTGTCCAAGCTGATCAGTAGATGTCCATGATTCAAGTCTATAAGACAATAATTAGATTTTGATGAATGACATCTGGACATTGGACTCTGAATCAGAAAAAAAAGAACAAGTTCTTAGTGAAGAAGACGAAATTCTGGCGGAATATTCTGGGACCTATCAGAGATGAAGATAGAGAAGATGAAAGCGTAGGAAAAATAGGGAGCTAGAGTAGCCCTAAAACGCCCTCGGAGTATCCAACTAGCGTGGAGTGGTGCAGAATAGAGCAGAGTGACGTTGTTCTTGTATCAAAGGCTAAGATTCTTTTTGGGTCACTGATCCAGTGAAGTAAGTAAGTATTGCTTTCATAGTTAGTATTTCATGACGAATGAACACGAGGTGAGGCATTGGATGTATTTCCAACTATGCACCAGCTAATCCAGATATAAACCCTCCTTATTAAGTACGGTTTTAGAGATAACATTATGTTAGCTATTATAGTAATCAAGTAATCATTTAAAATTAGTTGGGGTGATATCATTGTATTAAAACATAGTTAAAAACGTTATTTCTTTGTTATCTAAATCAGTTTATTCGGATATTTATTTTGGTGGATATTCGAATAATTAGAACATCACAATATTCTAATTGCAAACCCTACATATAACTTCCCAGTAGGGACACAAATAGGTAATGTAAATACTGCGAGGATGATCTTGTTTAGGAAAAACCAGAGCGATCGAGTATATTCCTTCAACAGGATGCTCTCCTACAGCATATAAAAAGGGCTTAACAGACCCACATTGGGACCAATTTACCTGAATAGCGACCCACAAATGCTAGATTCTTGCAACTAGGCTTGGCGAAAGAAAAATGATGGACCAGCGTACACCTCTGCAAGGAGCTATTGTCTTGCAAGTGCAAAGAATGCTGTACAGGGTGTGGGGGAGTAAAACACGGATTTAAATACACTATGCTTTGCGCATGCGAAGGTGCATGCTCTGGGACAAAATAATACGTAAAAAAAAAATATTTTTGTTTAATTAGTGTGTAACTTTAAATAGCTAGATCCGGAGTAAATTACAATAAAACGATCTCAGTTTTGTTAATTTTGATAATAATACTTTTATCGAAAATATTTTAAGTTACCTTTACTTAAACATCATTTGCCTTGCAAATTGTATTGAAACAGCCATTCGACTCTTGGTGGTGTCATCCGGTATGGAACAAAAATAGTGTAATTTGCTTGTTTATAAACCGATTTTCAAAATTTTAATGGAATTTTATAGCTTATTAATGTAGCATTCATATCTTGATACAATGTTTTCCTGTAAAGTTACTAGTAAAGTTGATGAAAACAAAAAACGGATTTCTTTTCGGGAAAATTTAAATAAATCTTAAAATTTCTCGCAAACTATGGTATTTACAAGGTCAAATATATAAACGATATTGTAGCGCATTTAATTTTGCTTTTTATGACACCCCACACAAGCTTACATGTGATATACTTGCTGTGGTATACGCAATATCCTGAACACGGCACCGGCCATTTTGATGACGTCATAACTGGTGACTTAACCACGTTAGAAACTGTCTCCCGATGGTTTTTTAGTCAAAATAACATGCTTAACAACATACTAAAATATGGTGCTGGTTTCATCAAAGGCACCTATTGGGCCCTATATGACCCTAAGGGAAGCGACTTCATACCTACTCGTATAACATTTTTTTATACAATCAAACACATTTGAATAAGTAGTCGATAAAGAGGTCATACACCGATAGATTATTAATATGTTGTAACATGACATCACTATTTTTGATCTCACATTGACAATTTACGCACAAACTTGCATTTCATTTTTGGTCGCACTTTTGAAGTTTGACAGTCGTTCTTGATATCCTATTTCTATGTATCCGGATCCGAAAAATTGTCGGATATTGCAAACCCTAGCTGCGCGCTGCGCTATCTCCCCGCGCCGCGCGCCCCTCGCCGCGTGCTGCCAACCACCTTCGCTTGCAGTTCGTTGCGATTAATTCTATTTACTTTTTGACAAACTTCCGGTAAAAAAAATCTATTTTTTATTTAGTGCAAATGTAGTGTCTTTAGATGAGTACCGTTTTTAAAATTTTCACGTCTCTCTTAATTTCCCCCGAAGCACAATGTACAAAATAATTAAAAATACATGTTCCATAATTTGCCCAGGCGTGCAAAGTTAACTAAATGTTTATAATGCTTTAAAAAGCTTAACTTGAGATTGCACCAACCGACTGACTTATCCTCGAGCCGCAATCGAAAAAAAAATTTTTTTTAGGGTATCATACATTGCACATCTTTTTAATTAAGATATACTATGCACCAAGGTGTTCTCTATACACTACTTAGCTTGAACCTAATAGCTTTTAATTTACTCCAAAATTACGGCACTTTATAGTTTATACCTAAAATTTAACGGTCTTCCGTACATAATAGAAACGGTGCAACTCGGGGGAAACAATCTAGTTGCGCCATCTAACAAATCCAAAAAAAGCACGACTACACGACTTACTTCCATACTTTTTCTTAACTTGACTATACTAAATGCCACCATTCTTGGCAAACTGAAATTTGCAACGAAATATTCACCGATTTATGTCATTCTGCCGGACGTATTTATTCCCCGACTAGTAAAATGGAAAGAATAGAGTTTGGGAATGCAAAATGTAGCCGGAAATTAAACGGTGAAAGAAGATTTATGCATCAGTGGTTATAAATAAGTAGGTAAATAAATCTTGTAGGAATGATTAATTACAATTCTTCCCTATTAAAACGAGTCATTCAGGATTTTTGAGCCACGGATAACTTGAATTCGCGACGTTATTGTATTACTGTCGACGACACACGTGTTGCTTGACGCAGACTTGAAACGTTGTGAGTGGCTGTTTTAATATAATTAATTAGTTACAGTAGATATGTGGCGTTGCGTTGGTGGCCTAGCGGTAAGAGCATGCGTCTGGCAATCCGGAGGCCTTGGGTTCAAACCCAAACTGATGAGTTTTGCGGAACTTATGTACGAAATATCATTTCGTATTTACCAGTCGCTTTTCGGCGAAAGAAAACATCGTCAGGAAGCCGGCCTAATAAGGCCTAGTTTACCCTCTGGGTTGGAAGGTCCGATGGCAGTTGCTTTCGTAAAAACTACTACGCCAGTTCTAGGGCTTAGTTGCCAAACGGACCCCAGGCTCCCATGAGCCGTGGCAAAATGCCGGAACAACGCGAGGAAGATGTACTTATATTGAACGACACACGTAAGTTGTTTGACGCAGACTTGAAACATGGTGAGTGGCGAGTGGCCGTTTTAGAAAATCTAATGACCGTATATTGTTTTATGCCGTAAACGCAGCGGTAAGCGCATTGTCATTTTCCCTAGATTCTGTCATCGCATGCGTTCCACGCTCCATCTATCGCATAAAACTACCGCGATGCCTTTTCTAACCAACATTTGTTTTAGTGCATTTACATTCTGCATGACGGTGCTCTTACGTGAGACGGTCTCGCAAACACAATTTGTCGGTGTCTTGGCATTTGCATACATATTGGAGTGTTTCGGCATTGAAAGATTACCCGTTATCGAGTTAGAGTGGAGGGATGGAACGGCAGAGGAAAACCTAGGAAACGGTGGATGGATTGTGTGAGAGATGACATGAAACGAACGCGTGTGAACGGTGAGATGACGGGTGACAGAAAGATATGGAAGGAAAAGACATGCTGCGCCGACCACAAATGAATGGGATAAGGGCAAGCGAATGATGACGAGTTACGACATAGTGGGAATACGTTAGCTTCTAAATATTCAATACCACAATAGATATGTAAAAACCCACAATGTTCGCCTAAAAACAATCCCTAGTTAATTGATTTACTGCCGTTCCATCGCCGGCACACTGTTTCAAATAGAATTTGCATCAAATCGCAACGTATTCAAAGCTTTTAACTGAAATAAATCGCATGTAGAAGAGAATAAAAGTGGTTTTTAGAAGGCTACTAGTCATAGAAAACATTTTCGATTTTCGTTTCCTATACCTAACGATTGTCATTCTGCTAGAGGCTTGTAGCTCCGCGACAGTAGCTGTATCTCGCACGCGAGGTAGACTATCTGTCCCTTAATTAATACAGTTAGGGTATGTTTTTGGCAAAAAGAAGCACTTTTGGTAGGTACAAACTTTTGTCGCTGACTGTAATCTTCTTACCAGGGTCAAAATTATTATCGCTATTTTGTTTTTCGTCCCCAGAAAATGTGCCAGAGTGTAGCTTTTTGTATGAGATGAAATTTATTTTTTAGTTTTTCTCATTAAATTATAATACTGCTAGAAAGACATGCAATAGAACTCTGCTTTTTTATTTCTTTGATAGAAGTCTCAAAAACAAGCGTAACAGAGTGGGCAGAGGGTCAAAAAAATAATTTTGACCCACCACGGGCAACTAATACTCATAGAGACAATTCTTAAAACCCCAAACACAATTAGATTATTATTTTTACTTAATTAAAAAATCTAAAAAAGTCAAACATATGGGCATAGCTATAGCTATGGTTAATAAACATCAAAATATGTAAAAAAAAACATAATGTCAATATCCAGAAAGTAGAATGGCTACTACGTTTGTATGGAGAAGCAACCGTGGCCTATCCACTTAATTAACAAATAATAAAACTGAAATAACTACAAAGTAATTCCATTGCAAACTGTCGCCTAAATAATGGCCGCATGGGAAACGAGAAATAATCTTTATTTAGTAAGAACCGAGAACTAATGCAGTGCCATTTATTAATCGGAGTTCCGAACTTGTGCTATTGGAAATGGGGTGGCTTTTGGGGATACACATGGAGAAGGGAACAGTCGGACAAAACAATATATTTTTGCTCTTCTGTAGCTCGGCAATCGGCTCTGCATGCATGGCCACGTGCCGCTATCGGACGCTTCGGGTATTCGGCACTATACGGCCTTCGGCTTCGCCCTTATTTGGCCATTGGTTCAATTGCAAGCTCTGCTCTCCCGGGACTCGGTCTTCGGCCTCCCAGGTAATCCCGGTGTTGGGCCGTAGGTGGAATTCGGCCTCGCATTTTAATATCACGTTTGACTGAGCTCAGCTTCCCTGAAGGCCTTTGGCCTCGTATGAAAATGTCTCTTCTCTCCAAGCGCTCTGGTCTACCAGTCATAATTATGTAGGGGTGCATTTGTCTTAACTATTTAATACACTTGACGATTGGTTCATGTGCAAGCTCTAGTCAAAAAATCTTTTTAATTTAAGATTAGTAGTTAAGCTTGTAAAAATGCATGTTTTTAGTAGTAGTAGTAGTAGTAAACACTTTATTGCTCAAAACAAGTATGTACATAACACAGAAATAATACATACAGTAAATGTGTACAAAGGCGAACTTATTATTACTTTTTCAACACGCTCAAAACGACGTTTTTATTCAACCGATTTTTGGCTCATAAAATATTAAACACGCGTGCTTTTTCAATATATGTATTATAACACTCGTGATTTTTTATTATAGTATCCGACTGAGTTAAGAAGGAAACTGATTGCTAATAATATGCATGGAAACGGAGCCTTCTTAATTTCGTCGAGTAATACATTTTTTTAACCAACTATTAGGTTTAAAATGTTAGTTCAAAGAGGTTTTACCACACCAAACATAATTCATAGATTAAATTATCTCGTAAATTACATTAATGATTCATGAATAAACATAACATTTTATCGATTTGATCTCCATCCGTCGAATAGAAATATGAAAATATTAGCTTTTTACATTTTTTTAATTGGCTGTTTGTCGATTTCGTTCGCGCCATTGCCTTGCGCGCGCATTGGAATTGGGCGTAAAAAAAAACATCGCGCCAGCCATTTTCCGTATTTGTCATAAAATTGGAATAGTTTTGCATCTTTTTAGTTTATTTATTGATGAAATGTCATTTTCAAGCACTGAAAATGAAGAACACATAAAATTGACGCTGCCAGTAATACTAATAGAGGCAAGAGTCGAGAACGATAACCTTTTACCATCAAAATCGGGTGAAAAATAATTGGCGGCATAAGAAACTTTTATTCAATGGAAAATCATCAAAAACGCCCAGTCTTTCTTGGAAAACGTGTTAGTAGCTTACTTCAATGAACTGGCGAATAAGTGCCTACAAGCCCAGCACGCTTTGGTGCAATTATTCGACGTTAAAACTGTAAGCCACCATTTTGAAAATTGTACTTTTACTGCTTTGACAAAAAAAAATCTATTTTTAAGTTTTGTTTTTTCCTCGCAAGTGTGTTGAAAAACGTCGTATGAAACGCGTGTGCATTGGTAATTACCCACATCGGCTTTCTTAGGGCGTGGCCACATGTCCACGACACGGCGCCGTAAACGTAAAACGACGCGGTGTCGCGTCGGGGCGCGGCACGTTATCCACCGTGCGAATATACGTTGCCGCGTCGTGAAAACACACGTTACTGCACCGGGCACCGCAGGTCGCGCCGCGCGCATGGCAGATTAACGTTGCCATGTTGAGTTGAGTTGAGAGAGTTGAGTACACAGTGACACCGTGTATAAAATTTGTTAATAGTGTTACCTAATTATTTTCAAATAGTTACAAGTTTGACTAAGTACTTATAATACATTCTTGTTTGATTGACAATGACAATAAACAATAACATAAATATATATATTTTTTTTAATTCTTACCTTATTGTTAATCCCAACATCTCCAGAGGTCGAACTGGTTTCCTAAATACATGTTGCCTTTTTAAACGGGGCGATATTTTTCATAATAGTTCTTCAAAACTTGACACAGACATTCTAAAATAATCATAAAACCTGTGATCACTTATTTTTAAAGCCTCGTACTTCCTTTTGAAATGACTGTCATCATGATTGATAATAGAAAGATATGGATTTATCCAATATTTTCTTTTCCTCTGCTTTTTCTTCATGCTTCTTCTTAAAAGCAACAAGAGAATATACGTGTGATAGGATCCATGCCGAATTGAAAACTGATCGCAAAATATTTTGAAGATGTACGAGAAGCTGCGGCATTTCAGATCGTTTTAAGGCAGAGTCCTTTTATGTTTAAAGTCATCCGTTTTAACTGTCTGCATTTTTTCATGATACTTAGTTTTCTGAACTAACATACAGTGTGTCCCGATTTCCAAGAGCCATAAATCGGCTTGTGTAAGTTCCCCTGGTTTGTATTCCGCGTGTTCAGCCGTGATAGCATTATAACTTCATAGGAGAGACCTTTAAGGGTTGACCTTCAGTTTTTGGGAAAATTTAGATACGGTTCCATTCTTTACTCTGAACTGAGGGGGGATGATCTTGTTAAATTTAAGTCTTTGACCTCGAGACCTCACTATCATTGTCAAATACTAAGGTACGATACCCACCGACCGGTTGGAGTCGGGCCGGCCGGAGCGCATTTTCGATATGTCTATACATTATGTATGGCAGAAGCGATGAGTCCGAATGGAACCGTCTGCGTCCGCGAGGAGCCGACCGGCTTGCGGTCATATGGCTCGGAAACGGTTTTAAAATACCGGTAAATATCGGTTTGTTTATCTTCTTTATGTATCTTTTATAAGAAAGCGAACGTTTTAGCACTCTATTTTAACCTACAAAAACCGGTTTATTCGACAAGCGACAAAACAGCCGGCCGACCAGTTGGTGTGCTACCTAAACATAGGAAGAAACCGGTTTTTATTGCTCTAAACCGGGTAATTAAAAACTGGTTTAAAAATAACAGTTTTTCGAGTGAAGCCGAAATTGAAAGGTTTTGCACCAAGTACATGATAACGGTTTAGAAATTTAACCGGTTTCTGAGCCTTGCGCCGTCCAAATGTGAAATGCGCTCCGAGTGGCTCCGACTCCGCCCGTTTGGTGGCAATTATCATGAAATTGACTAAATTTTTTTTTTTTAATTTTTGTTTATTTAATTGTAAATTTGAGAAAAGCATTATACAAAACTCGGCGAGAAAAAGGGTTCCCGGTCTATATTTACTTAGCTTGCTCCCTTCGTTTTCCGGCCTCTATAGTAATGTACTAATCATTATTAAAGCCATGTAAAAAGTAATAAGCATGTTTTTTAGTTCGGAATACAACCGGTATACATTTAGTACGAGAAATACCGGTAAGTTACCGTTTGCCGGTAATTTCTATGCAACTTTTACCTGGTTGCATTCTCTACTTTTAAGCCTTCCCTAGATCCACTCCTAACATCTGTGTACAGCGTCACGTACCAACTTTATGCGAGAAGTTTTGACTAAAAATTTTACACAAAACATGTGCAGAAACGTGAGTGCTGGCTGCTCGTTATGGTTTCATACTTTTCAAGTCTTTGTATTCAACATTTTCGCTTAGAATTACGTTGAAATAAAAATTTGTGTTTAATAGAACACGATGGTATTTGGATATTTTTGCAGGCACGATGACAATAGTAAATAAATATTTTGTCAATTTTATTAAAAAAGTTGATTTCAATTATTTATTATTCCATCACTAGTATAAGGTCAGGTAGGGGAAGTGCGCCATGCCGTCTAAGTGCACAACACTTAGACTCTAAGAGAGTTGTAGAATACTAGTAATATTAGTAGTATATAAGCAGTTTTCGATATATTCAAGGTAGGCGCACTCTACCTCACCTTATATATGTTCTCTCTGCGACAAGGGGAATATAACTAGAAACAAATTAAATATAAGTATATTTTTTAATGTTTTAGTTTGTGGTATTTCAAGTAAAATCACTACTATATAAATTATAAACCGAAATAAATGTTATAGACGAAGAAAAACGCTTTTTTTCGTATATGACATTTATTTCGGTTTGTAAGGGAAATATATTCCCGTAAAATTAAGGGTTTAATTGGTTTGGTGCTGCCGCATCGAATGTCTTGAGAAAACCGTATTTTAGACAAATTGCGATCGCCGTAAAAAAAAGCCGCAGCGTAAAACATAAACACCAAAAATTTAAATGTTTCTTTTTTTTTTTTTCTTTACATTGATTCGATTTTTAATGTCTTTATTAACTGTCAGGTTTGACTTCAGACTCGAACTCGCGACAAAAGATGGTCCCAGCTGTGCACCGCACCTCCAGACGTCGTATCATCCGCCCGTAGACGCGTAGAGGTACCCAGAGGTGATCTAACTTGTTATAGTCAAACTTGAACAGGAATGAGCCCTGAAATAAAAGAGAGCATAGACAATTAGGGCGTCGCCTAGCTGGCGCGGGTGCACGGTGCGTGCGCACGCGCGCGGGTGCCATTTTAGGTCAAATCCGTCGCACGCGTCTGCGCTTGTTACGCAGCGGCTGACGTGAGGAAATAACTCGTGAACGCGAAGCGGGCGCGGCGCGGGTGAATTCAATCCTTTGATACCTATGGAAGTGTCCTACGTGGGCGATCTCTTTGTGAACGCGAATGCCGTTGGGCCGCCGCGCCGCGCCGCGTCGCATTCGCGAGTTACTCGCTCACGTAAGCCGCTGCGTTAGTGTTGCTCATGCTATTTTTCCTTAAGTCCCTAACGCCAATGACCTTTGATCTGAATCCCTTAGTTTTCTAATGTTTTTTGTGTTTTATGTTTTTTTCTAGTGTTTTTCATATTAACATCAACGGCTGTAAGCAATATAGTATCCCACATTTACTTCAAAGTACATAATCTTCGAGATATTTGGCATCAAAGTTGAAGAATTTTAGGCCAAAAAACTGGTTTTCTGGCCATGACTTTTTTGTTAATTAATTTAAAATTTTTACAAATTTTTAGAGAAGTCAAAGACGAACCTAAATATGTAGATCTCATATATGTAAGATCCTTCATAGCAATCTAGTTACGAAAATAGTGTTTGTTTATAAAAATCATAAAAAAATAAGTATTAATTTCTTTCAAAATCCGGCAGACAAAAATGGAGATTAAAGATTAAAGAACCCATAGCCGTTTGTGTTATAATTCTATCTGTAGTGCAAATAAAGGAGTAACGACTCAAAACTGGAAAATCGCGGGGAGCCTCTTAACCCGCTCACCGGCTTCGTGCAACCGCGCCAGATTCCGGACGCCCTAATAATCGTTTATAGTAAACGCCAAACTTAAAATAAATAAATATATTTTCGGGACATTCTTACACAAATTGACGAAAATTTGAAGATAACCGCTTCACTAGCCTAGATATAAAACGCCCGTTACGGAAAGAGAGTTACCCTCTTACATTGTTAAATTAAAACTATGGTTTTTTGGCTCCAGTCATCGGATGTATGCCGCCATTAATGTTAAAATAAATAAAAATCAATAAAACATCAAACTCTATGGTAAAATGCCAGTGTTGAAAAACTGATGATAATTAAGTACTTATTTTACAGGATTTGTCTATACCATCCCATTACTGGTGCCTGTTCCATTATAGGGGTGTTTACTATAGAGATGCAACGAATATTCGGCCACTATTCGGTATCCGGGTTATTCGGCCACAATTTCACTATTCAGCCGAATATCGAATAGTGGCATAGTACGGATACCGAATAGTACGTTAACATGTAGATAACGGTAAACGAGGGGTAAAAAAGTAACAAACTACAAGTAATCAGTATAATCTTTCAGACTACCTTTAAGTATATATTATTTTTTTATACTACTTCGGTGGCAAACAAGTATGCGGCCCGCCTGATAATAAGCAGTCTCCATATCCTATGTACGCCTGCAACTCCAGAGGAGTTACATGCGCGTTGTTGACTCTCGGCGGGCGGGAGTTACATGCGCGTTGCCCCCCTCGTTGAGCTCTGGTAACCTTACTCACCGGTAGGAACACAACACTATGAATAGGGTCAACTAGGGTCTAGTGTTATTTGGATGCGGTTTTCATAGATATTACCTACAATATTTTCATAGATAGAACAAAAAGATGAGAAGAATAATAAAAAATAGAAAAATTACACACACGACGAAAACTAACGCACCACCGCAATATCCGCAATTCAATACGCAATTTCTATCAAAGACTGCTTACAGCGAGAAACAAGTTGCAACTTGCACAGCGCACGTACGCGCGCGTTCGAATTTACTTCATTTTAGGTAAAACTTCTTGCCGAATATTCGGATATTCGGCCGATGGCTATGCAGTATATTCGGTATTCGGCCAGGCCACTATTCGTTGCATCTCTAGTTATTTACTCAAGGTTCGTGTGGTTCCATATCACCTACCTTAGCTACAGTACAGTTTTTCTTGTTATATCCCAAACCAATGAACTCCATCAGAATAGAAATCAATTTGCTGTGACAACTCAAATTTCTGGCGATGAAGGTTGTCTGCCATTTGCCGTCGATATAGTACATATCTTTAAAAGTGGCCTGTGGATAATTATTGAATTAATAAGTTCTAGTCATGTTGGCCGGGACATGTTGCTAGGCAGAGTGATGGCAGGTGGACTAAATTGAAAACGGAGTGGTGACTGAATGAAGCGCTGGTGGCCTAGCGGTAAGAGTGTGCGACTTGTAATCCGGAGGTCGCAGGTTCAAACCCCGGCTCGTACCAATGAGTTTTTCGGAACTTATGTACGAAATATCATTTGATATTTACCAGTCGCTTTTCGGTGAAGGAAAACATCGTGAGGAAACCGGACTAATCCCAACCAGGCCTAGTTTACCCTCTGGGTTGGAAGGTCAGATGGCAGTCGCTTTCGTAAAAACTAGTGCCTACGCCAAATCTTGGGATTAGTTGTCAAGCGGACCCCAGGCTCCCATGAGCTGTGGCAATATGCCGGGACAACGCCAGGAAGAAGGAAGGAGTGGTGGCCGCTTTTGGATGAAAGAAGCCCCTGGCGTCCGTTGGCTCGTTGGGTGGACGACATTCGGAAGATTGCGGGTCACTTCTGGATGAGATAAGCTCAGAACTGGGACAAATGGCATACTAAAAGACAGACCTATGCTCTGCAGAGGGCGATGAAGTTATGATGATGATGATGAGTCATCATAATATACCACCCGAAACTTCGAAGCGTCAACATTTAGCAACCTACACCATGGAAGAGTTTTGGCCGAAGGGTGTCAATTGTCTCAAGTTTCGGTGGTTCTGTCGCCAGCTCCCTGATACCACAGGGTTGCGGAATACAGGCCAATTCGAACGTACACTGACACCAAAATGATGTAAGCGAGACGCACGATAACTAAAGGACATCATTTAGATATAATTTTGATGTTAGTATTTCGAATTGGTCTGGCATTTTCTTTATATTTGTTCTCTAGTTGCTCTAGTTTGTTTTTTAGGATTAGGAAAAAGGTAAGTGATCTTGACGTGTTTTTTATTAAAAAAAACACGAAAAATAAGTCACCGCGTATATTATATATATTTTTTTATTTTATTCTACGACTTTGTCGGCTTTATTGATTTATATATCCATGCCAAATTTCAGCTTTCTAGCACTAACGACCACGGAGCAAAGCCTCGGACAGACAGACAGACAGACGGACATGGCGAAACTATAAGGGTTCCTAGTTGACTACGGAACCCTAAAAAGAGGTTGATTTTCAAAAGGTTTAAATTTGACAATTTTATTAAAGTAACGAAATCTTGAGCAATATTCTAAAAAGAAAAATATGACATTGGTGAAGAGATTACTAGTAAAGTAACATATTTGATCATGTAACAAATACTTTACTTGCCTGGACATTATTCGTTTTCCCAGTAAAAGTTATATTTGCTGTAATTATATTATCTTTGACACGAAAATCGATAAAACCTTTTGGATCCTTCATGAAGGGCACTGCAGGGTTCTCGCATGGTACTACACGATTAACTACATTAATGTAGGATTTCTGGAAAATATATTAAAACATTATTAAAACATATTTTTGGTACAAGCTTTTATTTCCACAGGCAAGTTACTCATGGAGACAATTCTAAGACTCCAAAACTAAAATGTTGCATTCATGTGTAAATCGGATGATAATGCAATATTGGGTATCATGACATGAAGCTGATCTGATGATGGAGACAGAAGGTGGCCATAGACAAACTAATTGTGTTTGGGATTGTTATAATTGTCATGATGACTATTAGTTGCCTGTGAAAGAAAAGTACAGCCAGCGATTAAAGCTTAAACCAAAAATATATTCTTTTTGCGAAAAAAAATATTAATGATCCTCCATATTCTAAGTAGAACAATACCCTTAAACACCTCTTTATAAAACAAAAACAAAAAAGATGTTCTTACCGAAGTCTCTTTAGGTTTTGCGCCAGTTTTGACCGTGGACACAAAAACCAAAAAACCACAAAACACAAAAATTAACGAGGTAAACGACATATCTTTACTGTAATAGCGGCCAGTAATATTTGTGCGTGTAAATTATGTTGTTATGGATATAAATGTTTAAAAATAGATTAGGTGTAGATGTTTGATCATATCAATATGTTAAAATTGCTCAATCACAGATGGATGACTCACCCTAGACCGGGCCGGAGCGTCCGGCGCTTCGTTTTTAATGGAAAGCACCACATCGTCGCCTCGGCCCGGGCCCGGGCCCGGGTTACCAGCTTTTGTTTATTTTTTGCAATCATATTAAATAAATATGATAGGACATATTTACACAAATTGACTAAGTCCCACGGTAAGCTCAATAAGGCTAATTGTATTGTGGGTACTTAGACAACGATATGTATATAATAATGTTTTATACACTTAAATACATAGAAAACACCCATGACTCGGGAACAAATGTTTATGCTCATCACACAAATAAAATAATATCCTTACCAGTAGGGCTAAGATGGTCGGCTCTTCATATCATTTGTCACTATACTTGTCACGTTCTAACAAGTATATAAGCGCGAAAGTGACGGGCATAGTGACAAGTGATAAAAATGGAACCGTGATACCGCCGCTGAATTTGAACCCAGGGCTTCATAGGCCGGGTCACTACTAGGCCAGACCGGTCGTCTAAAATATTATAAGTAAACTGAAAAAAACTACGAATTTTCAAAAACTGCTGGCTGGCATAGCACTTTAAGTATATATGCCTAACCTTGTAGTTAAGGTGATGTATATCTCAATACCAAGGTGCAAGACGTCGTACACGTCATTACCAAATTAAAATGGAGCTGGGCCCGACATGTTACCAGGCAGAGTGATGGCAGGTGGGCCAAAATGTTAACGGAATGGTGGCCGCTTTCAGACGAAAGGAGAGTACCTGGCGTCCGTCGGCTCGTTGGGTGGACGAAGCTCGGAAGACTGCGGGTCACTTCTGGCTGAGATTGGCTCAGGACCGGGATAAAAGGCGTACTGGACAAGAGGCCTATATATGCTCAGCAATGGGCGATAAAAGGCTGATATGATGATGATGAAATCTCAATAAAGAACTTTCGTTTGTGCGTCTCCTTTATTATATAGTGATTTGATTAATAGTTAAGTATCTGTCTCACTCTCAATTAATTGGATTGACCGAGCGAAAGCGACGGTCGACGAAAATTATTTTGTATGTCCGGATATACTCGTCTAATGGTCGCATTTTTTAACTGATTGTCGTTGGACTATTAGGTTGTGTAAGTTTTTGGAAATTTTATAAAATGGCGTAGCCAATGGGGGTCCACAAGGTCTACTCGTACAGCTCACACAGCCACTAGTTATTAGGTTCTAGGTCCCGTAATTCCACGAGACTGTAAACAATTCTTTCGTGTGTAATACATTAATTAAGCAAAATTTAAATGTCTGTATGTCTGGCGTAGCCCTACAGGTGGATATCTGAGGGCCTACAGCGAAAATCGAAATTCGTAAATTGCGGGGATCTTTCTCTTTTACTCTCACTAAGACGTAATTAGAGTGACAGAGAAAAATGCCCGCAATTGACGAACTTCGATTTTCGCGGTAATAGCCCTGGATACTTAAATTTGTTTAATTCATGTACGAACACACGAAAGAATTGGTAACTGACGTTACAGTCTCGTGGAATTACCCGGTTTACCACACTAAAGGCCACTTGCATGGTTTATTTATTTATTTCTATTTCGATTTCTCGCTTGCACCAATGTCAATACGAGGTAGAATCATTGTGACTATTGTGAGTTAGTTTACGCAGTCGCTAGCGAAATGTCAATGTCTAACTCATGGTAAGGATACTGACCATAATAACTTCTTCCCAAATGCAGAGTTTCCGGAAACTTACAAGATAATAAGTGCATGTTTCCATTTAAAAAGTTTCTTGTGGGAATTTTTCAAAAAAGTTTTTTTTATTTTTTATTATTCTTTATTAATTTGCCGGTTTTATATCAGAATCGAACTCGCAGCACACTATGGTCCCCTCTTTGTTGTGCGCCTCCAGACGTCGCAGCAGCCTCCCATACTCCCGGAAAGGCATCCAGGTGTGATCGAGTTTGTTGTAGTCCACCTCAAATACGTATGAACCCTGAAATGACAAATATTTTTGAGTACAGCTAAAAATACTTGTGAGTTGTCAAAGTGCGTCTTGCATGAGGATACCAATAAAGAATAGTCCTTGTTGACAACTGTACCCCTAGTGTAAATTTATTCGATAGTGAAACGTGACGTACACGTTTGCGTAAAGTCTCATTTTGTATGGGATTTAGAGTTTCCTAAACGTTCCGCTTGGCGCGGTGTGTCTAAATCCCATACTAAATGAGACTCAACGCAAACGCGTACGGTCACGTTTCGAAATCGAATAAAGTTACACTAGGGGCTCTGATAATCTGTATTGATTGTAAACGTAAAATTCTACCATATTTTTATAGCTATGAATAGAATATAATAGAATATGTTTTATTCATAAACGCACAAACAGTAATAGGCAGACATAAAAGAGAACATAGTGAGAGTAAAGTGTCATGAAATGGCCTCATCTCAGCATGTTGCTGGCGACTTCCAGCGCTGATCTTCCGATGAGACCATCGAGTGCGAAATAATCACGGAAGGTAACAGAAAAAAGGAAAGAAACATAAAATAAACATGACGAACATACTTAACACTAAGTTTAAATATGCATACCTATTTAAACATTTTTATTCTTGGAGGAGTTAACAACTGGAGACGCCTTGTCTGTAATTTTCTGTACAAAACAGTCTGCCGATTTTTGCGGGGGAGGGGCACGTCAAGTGTACGTATGGCTATTTGTACTTAACAATCAGCCATGTCAGATAAACGTCAATTTGTACAATACATATTATGACCATTGGCCGAGGGTTTCGACAGGATAACCGCACCATTTCGATACTTCCCTGAGATTCTCACGGTACAGAGGCTGAGCCTAGTGTGGAGATCAATGTACTGCTTCTCTTGTTATGCCAATTTCTTGATAAATAAATATATTTTTAATTTTTGTGCTCCATATTTATTTCGCGACTTGATTAGTATCCAAAACGCTCATGCATGAAGTTAATTGTAGCGTTTCATGTCTAAACGGTCCTTAATATGCTCCATGTTCATAAGTCATAAGGACCATTCTCTGATGGAAAGAATTATCTAGTTTGACCTTTTTTTGAGTCATGGATGTTTTCTATGTATTTAAGTATTTGTATATTAAATAGTCTTCTTGACTTACCGTAGGAGTGCCCCTATAATATTTATTTATTTACCTTAGGAACCGCGCAAGTTTTCTTATCATGCCGCACCCCCAGGAACTCCAGCATCATGCTGATCCATTTACTGCGACAACTCATGTTCTTTGCAATAAAAGTCGTCTGCCATTGGCCGTCAATGTAGTACATGTCTTGCATGGTAACCTGATAATAGCAATTGGGTATATACTTCACTAGACTAAAGGGGCCCACTGAATACCAGTTTGCCGGACGATAATGGCCTGTCAGTTATTCGCAAAAGGTGTCAATCGCGAATAACTGATGATAGGCCGATATCGTCCGGCGAACTGGTAATCAGTGAGCCCCTTTCCATTGACCGGGATATGGACCATGATTAACTTTTGTATTGTTTTCGAGCTCTCGATATCCTGGTTAATCTAAGTCTAGTGAAACTAAGTTGAATCATTTAAAACTGTTAGGGTGTTAGGTATATACTTAACTTACCTAACCCTTTGATTGATTTGATTGATCGCCAATGACCGCTGACGCGTGTGGAAATACCAAAATCGTGAAAAAATAATTGGGTGCGTCATAAATTTGGACTAAGTAGTCAAATGTCGAGTTTGCTAAGATAGGCCAAGCAACAAGAAGGTATAGAGGGAAATGCTTGGAACACAATTTTTGGCTCCGTAACTTTGCTTGGACTAGTTAGGAGATGAACATACCAAAAGTCCCCGGCCGTAGTCCTTGAGCCGTGGGGAGAGGAGGGTTTGAAGGTCCCAATTTCCGATTACTCACTTATATCTTGGAAACTTTGCGACTTAGCGATATGACTACTTACACAAAACGACAGCTTTTCCTTATTTAAGTCAAGTGTTTCGATATCTTGAATAGTTTTCGAGATATCCTCTCTTGAAAGTTTATTTGTGGCTTACAATTTCATCTTGATATCTACATCATCATGTTTGGTATCACCTGGCCTAACAGTGGAGGCGTAATTTGGGGCATAATAAAGATGTATTTTTTAGATAATTTTGGAGATTAATTCAATAACGTTACCTCATTTTAGTTAATAGAATGACACAATACTTACTTATTTGCTCTGGTAGTGGGTACATCGTTTTTTTCCGGGTACATATTTGTCCATTTAATAATTTAGAATAAATGAAAAACTATAGCGACAGACTCTGACGGTTTTGTAAGATTGTCTTATAATGTTTATTCGTTTTACTTACCTGGAGATTCTTATTAGTTCCAATGATAGTGAAATTTCCTTTAACTATGTTGTTCTTTACGCTAATTTCTAGCAAACCTTTTGGATCCTTCACGTACGGCACCACAGGCTTCTCGCATGATACTATACTTTTAAGGACCGTAACGTAAGATCCCTGCAAAATATTTACTTTGTTAATATACAAACTATTAATAGCACAGACTGTGAAAGTATTATTTTAAATGTCCAACTTCTATGAAATTATGACGTTTAAAATAATACTTGCATAGTCTGTGCTGTCAATTTATGTTATTGTTTTTATTAGGATTATTAAAATTTTATGCATGTACCTGATGTACTCTACTAGTAAATGTAAATTACAAACATTTTGCATGTTGGCTTTATGTCGACTGAATACTGATACTAAAACTGTTTTAAGACCTTATTGTAACGTATTCTGGCAAATAAACATTTCTAATTTCTAATTTCAAAATCGCTGCCAGCTTAGCTTGGTCCAATCGAGTAAGCCGACTTCTAGCCGAAGGGCATCGTGTTACAGAGGTTCTGGGGCAAGTTGCCGACATAAGAGATAATTCAACGGAGCTACGCCGTCTCTGTCGCCAAAATAGTGAAATGTATATGCATCTCTGGGCCGGTGATGTTTGAAAAAAAAAGTTTGTATGTAGTACTAGTTAAGAAGCAGGGCACCACGCAAAGGTCCTCTTTTAACATGGAAAGTATTAACCTGAGAACGGCGTCTAAAGAAATTAAAAACTGTAATGTCTTTTTCAGGCAACTAATTGGCCCAGAGATAAAAATACCTAAAAACTAGCATACAAAAACACCCAGTTTTGCCTGCTATGCATTCCGCAACCCCTTAGTGCCAGGGAGCCGGCCGCGGTACCGCCGGAATTAAACCCCTAGTGTAAAAAATTTCGGTAGCGTGCCGTGATGTACACGTTTGCGATAAGTCTCATTTTGTATGAGACTTAACGCAAACGCGTACGTCACGTCTCTCTATCGAATAAATTTACACTAGGGATTCTTAACACCCTTGAAGGTGAAGTAATCTTAGTATAGTCGGTAGAGCGATCCTGCCTACGAAGCTAAAGAACCCGGGTCGAATTCAGTAAAGGGTTCATATACAGAGTGTATTATATGACTACTAGATACTGAAAGGCATTAAAATACGAGTGTGGGTTTATGAAACGAATGAAATGAGTGAATGCGCATGATATGTTTATTCTCCACAAATGAGAGGATATATAAATATGTATTGTATACCGCGTGGTATCCAAAGTACAAGTTTTTCTCAGGTTGGTTCTAGGTTGATCTGTATAAAATAAATAAATAAAATAATAATAAAATAAAAATAAAAATTATTTATTTCGTATTAAATCATGTATAGATTGCACGATTGTAACAGAATATTTATTTATATTATTATATTTTATCTTACCGATTTCTCCTTAGGTTTGGAGCCTGTGCCAAATACTAAAAATCTACAAAGTGCAATAATCAGTAACCATTTAAACGTCATGTTTTGACTGGCTTTTAACGTCACGATTTGGACGAACTGCGTATTGGACAAACGGCTAACAAATCGTTAAAATCGCAAATGATCCTCGTTTACCGCAAAATGATATTTTGAATAATGCTTAAAAATACATTAAGCATAGATTTTGGATCTATATCGATGCATATATAATTACGGAAACCGCCGCATGAATAATTTAACGACATAATTGGTTATTATTTACTAAAATCGCATATAATTTATTTATTTAAACTTTAGTGCACAAAATACAAATAAATGGCGGACTTTATGCCTAAAGATATTCTCTACCAGTCAACCATAAGGGCTAAACAGGGATGTAATAAAATAATTTAATTTGGAACTATTGAAAACAACTGAAAATCAGTAAACTTCCTACATATAGAATAAACAAATAAAAATATAATATAATATGTATATATACTGAATATACTCCAAATTACTGCAGAATTATCTTGGTCTAGCTCTATATGAATAGTTCATATCATATCTGAGCGAGCATCCGCTGGATTTGTATGCACGGCGTGCGTTGACGTAATTCCGTAACACAATTCATCTTGGAGTACCGTTAGCAGCGGTTTTTAGGGTTCCGTAGCCAAATGGCAAAAAACGGAACCCTTATAGATTCGTCATGTCCGTCTGTCTGTCCGATTATGTCACAGCCACTTTTTTCCGAAACTATAAGAGCTATACCGTTCAAACTTGGTGAGTAGATGTATTCTATGAACCGCATTAATATTTTTACACAAAAACAGAAAAAAAAAATTTGGGGGCTCCCCATACTTAGAACTGAAACTCAAAAAATCTTTTTTCATCAAACCCATACGTGTGGGGTATCTATGGATAGGTCTTTAAAAATGATATTGAGGTTTGTAATATCATTTTTTTCTAAGCTGAATAGTTTGCGCGAGAGACACTTCCAAAGTGGTAAAATGTGTCCCCCCCCCCCGTAACTTTTAAAATAACAGAATGAAAAATCAAAAAAAATATATATGATATACATTGCCATGCAAACTTCCACCGAAAATTGGTTTGAACGAGATCTAGTAAGTAGTTTTTTTTTAATACATCATAAAATTAAAAAAAAAAAAACATCAAACCCATACGTGTGGGGTATCTATGGATAGGTCTTAAAAATTATATTTAGGTTTCTAATATCATTTTTTTCTAAACTGAATAGTTTGCGCGAGAGACACTTCCAAAGTGAAAAAATGTGTGTCCCCCCCCCGTAACTTCAAAAATAACAGAATGAAAAATCTAAAAAAAATATATGATATACATTACCATGCAAACTTCCACCGAAAATTGGTTTGAACGAGATCTAGTAAGTAGTTTTTTTTTTAAATACGTCATAAAATTTATAAAAAAATATTTTTTTTCATCAAACCCATACTTGTGGGGTATTTTTAATATACGGAACCCTTCATGGGCGAGTCCGACTCGCACTTGGCCGCTTTTTTTTTATAATACATATTTGGTCACTTTAAGGTGCATGGGACTTCAGATACGAATATCATAATCGCATAAATCTACGAAGCGCGGCAGAGGTGTAATAGTCAAAGTACAAAATATTTTTAGTTCCGTAGCTCTTTGCATACCTTTCTGGTTTTCGAAGTTACCCTACTGTCATATTCATGCTTGCTCAAAGACAGAATCAAAGCACTGTAATTCTATAATGGTTCGTGTAACACACGGCCGCTGCGTCGTCGCCAGTTCTCTTCTGTTGAACTTGGCTTGACACGCTGCCGCTTTTCTAATTGCCCTATGTTGTGCAAATTCGTTAATATAAGACACTGTTTGTTTCTAAATAAATAAAAAAGAATAAAAATAGACCCTGTAAAAAGATGTAAAAAAAATATTGCTAAATTAATTTCTCGTGAAATCACTTTCGTTTACGATCGCCTGCCGACAGATACATAACGCTCGTGTGTCCAATTCCATTTAACACCCAATACTTTATTAGTGTCTGAATGCTCCCACTGCTAGAGCTCTAGCACTTTAATGAGGTTTTTAACATCAAACATAATGCTGACGTATACTACGATAGCATCGGTGTCTTTCTTAGAAAATTATATATTTCATTAATGTATATTAGTATATTTATGTGTATATTTTTGTATATAATGTGTGTAAGTTTAAGTTTGACATCCTCTCCTCTGTTTCATTTAATTTAATTTATAAATGTGTGATGTTTTTTGTTAATTTGATTTGAACTTATTTGTTTGATTTTGGTTTGTTTTAAGATAGTTTTGGTTTATTAGTTCTTAGACTATTTTTAATTCTCAATGTATGTATGGAGTCAAATATATAATAATAATGATGAAATTGATAATTCAACGTATATATTAGGTAATCCGTATTTTTTGACATTTAGATTTATTGTAGAAAGTTTCTAGACTAGTTTTTTTTATAAAATGTTGGTGTTTGACGATCCTTTTGAAGTTTGTCATATCTATAATAATTCAACGTTTTTTAAGAACAATAATAACTGCATCAATAAATTGCTTTGATATTTAGATTAAGATGATATTTGTAAAATTTGACAATTTAAAAGTGCTTGTTGCTAGGCCTATTTCAATAAAGAATATATTGACTTGACTTTACTCCAACGCATAAGCGTCTTGACATCCTTTGCTGCAAGTTTATGCATGTAACTAAACTACATACAATAAAGAAATAAAGAAGTAATTTATTTTAAAACTATTACTTTAATATTTGCAACTCTTTTTAACCGACTTCATAATTTCAAAGGCAGAGATAGAGATAGTTTTTTTTTGCATTTGTATTTACTTAGCGTAGTGAGCAGAAACATTACATCTTCCTCCTAAAACACGTTAAATAAAACAAGGATATATTTTCAGTTTGCCTGACATGGTATTGCTGACCAGTGTTGGCCGAACGTTACTAAGAATTGACCAATTAGTGGTCAATTGCATTAAAGTTTCGGCCAATACTTTTGCTGACGCTACAGCAATGTCCAAGCCGGTTGGTTACGAAGTTTCAATCCCGTTTCCCGACTCGAGACATTCGTATTTAAGTACGTCGTATGGATATAACCTATTTCTTATTATTCATTTGTGTACTTCTATGTTTATGAAAATATGGTACATTTATTCGCATTGAAATATGTTTGCGAGTTATTCAGGCAATGAATAATACTAATCCTTACTAATATTATTAATTCAAAACTCTGTCTGTCTGTTATCTCTTTACGCTTTGATCTTAAAATTTAGAAATTCGAAATACTGCATACAAAAATAAAAATAAAAACTTTGTAATAATTAAATAAATATTATAGGACATTCATACATAGACTGACTCAGACAATGATATACATAAATTACATATTATATGTATAAACACATAAGTTTATTACCGTTACTATAAATTATTTACTTATCGCTATATTGGGTGTTTTAAGTTATTCTGTTTCTGTTTAGCCTGATGGTTGACTGGTAGAGAATGCCTTTAGGCATTAAGTTCGCCATTTGTACTATATTTGTTATATTGTGCAATAAAGTTTAAATAAACAAATACATACATAAAAAAACACCAAAATAAGTGTTCATCACACAAATAAACGCCCTTACCGTGATTTGAACCCAGGAATATCGGCTTCATAGGCCGGGTCACTACCCACTAGGCCAGACCGGTTGTTAAATCCACCGGGAATCCGAAAATCTCGAATCCGGAAAAAAATGGGCACTATAAGTACTTTGTTTCCAAAACACATAAGTCCAAATTTAAAGTCAATAGTAATGCAATAGCTAAGGATATAGGTCTAGTACCGGTCTTTTATTGATCTATCTTCGATTTATTCTTATATATTATATCTTATAAACTTAAAATGCTATATGCATGCCAAGTTTCTTGCATCTGCCGGATGGGACCGTACCTCCATGCTAAATCTAGCTAATGAGCCGTACCATATACGTAAAAATATAATTGAGGTCATTTACCCCGAGTTGCAACCAAAATGCCGATCATTGGTAC
The DNA here is from genome assembly GCF_033807575.1 of Cydia pomonella. Classification (NCBI taxonomy): domain Eukaryota; kingdom Metazoa; phylum Arthropoda; class Insecta; order Lepidoptera; family Tortricidae; genus Cydia; species Cydia pomonella. Next base: position 3,636,749 of record NC_084722.1, read on the forward strand.
AAATGTGTCTGCCGAAAATCTATTTACATGTTAAATATCTACATTAAACGTATTAATCATAATCATTTACATGTTAACATACAACAATAGTTCACACAATACACAATAGTAGTTCGCCCCGAACCGAACTGAGAACTCACGGTTCGCCAGAAAGACAGATCAATTGAATGCACCTACTCGGCAAATACCAACTACCGCGGGCTATTATTAAATATACATTACAATATTTTTTTTTATCATTTACAACGATTTGTATCAGTTTACACAGTTCACATACACATTACATTTGGATGTAACGTCACGGTCCTTACCTCATTTAGCTCGAGTAAAGGCCTAATTTTGACAGTACCTACATTAGTACTGCGCTGTAATTTGGACCTCATCTACTATTTACGGCACTGCGGTCTCGTACTGTTAATAGTATACTCCGGGAATTGGGTGCTGAAATTGTTTAGTATTAAAAAAATGTATTAGTATCTACTCCAAATGTGCTTAGTACCTAATATGTAGTAGAGTAGATATATTATAAGTGCTTAATTTTTACTTTGTTTTTACCACTCAAGCATAAGTAAAAAAATTAAAACATTGTGTAAAGTCATTGAGTTATTATTACTACATATAGAGAAGCCATACCAAACAATGAAACTGTCGCAATTGCAATCTGTACCACGCGACCAAAACGTCGTAAGCGCCGTGAAATTCACGGCACTTTACACGTTTAGATCACGAGATTTACACTCCGCCAACTATGGATAGTTTTTTGTCGGCCGACAACAACTCATGACGCAAAATCACGCAAAATACTACTTCTCTGTGCCGGTTCTATACGTAGTAATAATAGTTCAATGTATAAACTTCGTCCAACTTGGACTTGCCTCATCTTTTGCAACTTTTTGCATATTTGATTGTACCGTCATGTCTGATAACATCAACTTCCTTAAATAAAGCCTCAAAGCAAGTATACTATAAACAGAATAATTATACGCATTACCTACGCAATGCGACAAAATTAAAAACACGTTTCAACATTTCTGACTACATATCAAAAACAACCTACGTAATTTAGTTGGATTCATTTTTGTCCACCAATACACAACAATACGTCTACCATTTTGGCGTTTTACTTAGAACTTTTGAGAAGTAGGTAAACATGAAAAATGAGAAAGCGCCATAAGACTATCTCGTTCGGTCATCTCCCCCCTCCCCCTGTCTCTTTTATGGTATTGTTGCTCTGAGTATGGAAGGTAGAGGCAAGGAATAGAATCTCCATAGGCATAACTGTTGCAAAATTGACCAGCTGTCGGCTATAAATAATATTTCCAAACCTCTCCAGAGTAGCTAAGAACCTAGGCGTTATTGATGGAGTGAAGTGGGCTGTCTATGATTTTTTTTTTCAAGTAGTCTAGGTATTGTAGCGCACCTATCTGTGGTATTTTATCGGACACTTCTTGGTATACTATTCCTTAACTGTACCTTCCATAGCTCTGAGTATAAAGCCTTAATTTTGACAGCACAAACATTAGTGGTGCGCTGTAATTTGGGCCTCATCTACTATTTACCATACTGCAGTCTAGTTCTGTTATTAGCGGATATTTATTAGAGTTGATTCGGCTGTGTGGTTGTAATTAAATGAAAACAAATTAATAGTAAATATATATCCTATAGCCCTGACAGATGCACCACTTAAAAAATATAATAAATAAATATATACGGTAAAATAATCACGAGTATTTTTACAGCTGATAGTATTCGGCTCCTAGAGCAGTGTTGGCCGAACGTTAATTGCAATTGACCATTACAAATTGAACCGAAAACCTCAACATTTGTATATAGTTTGACATTTGGACATTATAAACGGACGGTTTACAATATACGGTTCAATTTCAACACTGTCCTGGAGCATACATATTTAAGTAATTTTATGTTTTTTGGAGAAAACAGGAAAACAAATTTGCTACATAAAAACATCCTGTTAATGCGATAATTAAATGGGGTGTGTAATGTTTAATATAATTATAATAAAGCTATACACTTGCCATAATGTCATTTCATATATTATTACTTGTTATAATGTAATTATTATTATACGTTGATTTTGTTATACATATTATGATTTAATCTAAACCGTAATTGATATAATGCCGATTTTTTTTATATATTATTTTAACGTATAAGTTAATACTTTATACAATCTAAAACAATTTTTATACCGGGTCACAGTTCTAACCTTACCCTTACCCTTACAATAATTATGACAGTGTATAATAGACGAAAAGTAGTGTAAATATACCCTATAACCATTTATTTATTTATTGAAGTGTAAACTTCTTTAGCGGCGCTGTGCACTTTTTGTGATGGGGATAAAATGTTAAACTCGCGACAGGTCACGTGACCGACAGATTCGTAAGATTGAAAATTCGTAAGACGGACACGTGACCTGATCAAAAAACTGTTACAATGTCATTGAAGCCAGTAGACGTAAAGTAATATAAATTGTCATGTTTGTGTACGATAGCGCAATAAATGAATATTGTATTTTACCACATAAATGATAGTACTTTTAAACTGATAATTAAAGCAATTCGTGCAAAATTATTCCCTAACCATTACAAAATATCAGAAATGCACAACGTTCATATACAAGTTTTAACTTCTGCCGGCACTCCCGGAGAGCAACCCGTTGTAGACCAATAGTGGGACCGGATTTTTGCCCTATAAGTTTCGATAATTCTAAAGAGTGAAAAGTGATATTTATCTGTTATGGGACATATTTTTAAGCATATTTGTAATATATGAAGAAAATTTAGAACGAGCGTTAGATATAAATAAGGTATTTATGTATTTTTATTGATGAATTTTGAATATTGAATTAAAGTACAAAATTTAAGCATCGTCTTTTATAATATGTATGAGGCTTTATGCTATCAAATTTTTAGAAAAAAAAATCAACGTGCTACTTTGTCAAACTCAAATTAGCTTATTATTTTGTCAATATTGAATTAAAGTTTGAAAAATCCACAATATCATATCTAAATTCTTAAGTTAATAGGCAAGGCAAAAAATTAGAAGAATAGGATATGTGCTTTACAATTAATATGCGTTTTTTGTCCTGTAAGATCTAATATTGAATTAAAGTCCGTAGAGATAAGTCTATTACTATAAAATAATATATGCAGCCATTTTATGGAAAGTAAGAAATATCTGTGTGTAGCTTGCATTGTAATAGTAAAATCAACTTAAAAAGGCGCGAAATTCATAATCACGCCGCGCTGGTCCGTCAACATGTCGGCTCGGCGCGCGGGAGCCTATCGTAGCCGACCTAGTGAGCGATAGATACCTCGCCCCGCCCGCGCCCCCCGCTCAGCTTCGCAAGCGCTGTTTGTCTTTTCTTTCAAATCATTCATTTGTTTGTTTATCGTGCACATAAATTAGATGCGGACATTACATGAATTTAATTATAGAATAAAAGTTATTATGACTTCAAAATGAGTGAAAAATGTTTGATATGTGTACTGTACTGACTTAGTAACAGAGAAAAAAACGAGGAATTGAGCAGCTAATAACTGCGAGCAAATAATCTTTCTTGGTGATGGGAAAGTTAAATATTTCTACGGGAAGGAGGAACTACGTTTCCATAAAAAGTGTAGATTATACATTGAGTCGAAGGCTATACCGGCGTACAAAAGACTAATGGAGGTGGCATCAGAGGGCTTACCGCGAACCACGTTCGACGTGTTGCCTCCCTGTCATACTTACGTACGAATTTACAAGTGCGACAGAGAGGTAATACGTCGAACGTGGTTCGCGATAGGCCCTCAAATGTACAGCCAAGTGACGATGATGAAAATTACATTTTCAAAACTTTTGTCTTTTGTTACCATTGTGTTAGCCGCCTGTACTTACTTTCAACATATATTAGTAGTTTATGTTACTGCTACATAATAAAAGGCATTAAAATACACGAGTGTGGGCTTAGGAAACGAACGAAGTGAGTTTCTTAAAAAGATCACACGAGTGTTTTAATGCCTAATTATCTTATACCTTTAAACGAGCAATTCTTGTATATATATATTTCCGGGATCTCGGAAACGGCTCTAACGATTTTGCTGAAATTTGGTATATGGGGGTTTTTGGGGGTAAACAATCGATCTAGATTAGTCTTATGTTTGGGAAAACGCGTGTTTTCGAGTTTTCATGCGTTTTTCTTTCGACGCAGAATATGGTCGCTAATTTCGTGTTGCCGGCCACTGTCCGTCTGGTCCAGCGGGTTAAGACGCGGACTGCTAAACGAGTGTTACGGGTTCGAATCTCGCCTGGTGACTAACTTTTGTTTTTTTTATATGTTCAATTTTATATATAATTTTTTTAATTTTTAATGTTTTAGACAAGTTTAATTTAGTAAAAGAATTTAGTTAAGATTATCACCTATACACCACCATATTACAATAAATAGTTAGTTATAACCGAGCAAAGCTCGGTCGCCCAGGTACTGTATAGTTATTGTAGGTAGTTCGCAATCACATTTTTAGCACAGGCATTATAAGAGAGGTATGGGCATTGTAAATGTCATCTGGCGCTGTGTGGTAGGGCACAGCACAGCGGATGTCATTCCTTACAGAAAATCGCAGCCAAATAACACTAGACCCTACTCATAGTGTTGTGTTCCTGCCGGTGAGTAAGGTTGCCAGAGCTCAACGAGGGGTGGGAGGGTGTTAGGGTCGGCAACGCGCATGTAACTCCTCTGGAGTTGCAGGCGTACATAGGCTACGGATACTGCTTACCATCAGGCAGGCCGTATGCTTGTTTGCCACCGACGTAGTATAAAAATAAATAAAAAAAAACACACAATTAAAATACTTCATACGACATGTGCTAATTATTTGTCTCAGTGTAAACAAAAATATATCATAATTATGATATCAATTTTCAAATTCAAAATGGCGGACATGTTTTATAACTTATTTTAAGAAATTATGAGTAGTTTAAGACTTTAAAAAGCAAGAAATTGTTTCTTGCTTCTGTTTGTATATGTATCATGTAGTATTTGATGTTTTCATTATTTTTTAAAGTCCTCAGGGTGCCGATTACGAAAATGACATCCATTATGGAACCCAAGATGACGGACATTCATTTTTCTTAAAAATCGGTATGGGTGTCATCTCCGAGGTTCTTTGAGGTTCCGATTACGAAAATGACGTCCATTTTGCAATCCAAGATGGCGAACATTATTTTTTCTTAAAAATCAATATGGGTGTCATCTCCGAGGTTCCTCGGGGATCCGATTACGAAAATGACGTTCATTTTGAAATCCAAGATGGCGGAAATTATTTTTTCTTAAGTCGATATGGGTGTCATATCCGAGGTTCCTCGGGATTCCGATTACGAAAATGACGTCTATTTTGAAATCCAAGATGGCGGATATTAATTTTTCTTAAAAATTGATATGGGTGTCATCTCCGAGGTTCCTCGGGGTTCCGATTACGAAAATGACGTTCATTTTGAAATCCAAGATGGCGGACATTAATTTTTCTTAAAAATCGATATGGGTGTCAGCTCCGAGGTTCCTCGGGGATCCGATTACGAAAATGACGTTCATTTTGAAATCCAAGATGGCGGAAATTATTTATTCTTAAAAGTCGATATGGGTGTCATATCCGAGGTTCCTCGGGATTCCGATTACGAAAATGACGTCTATTTTGAAATCCAAGATGGCGGACATTAATTTTTCTTAAAAATCGATATGGGTGTCATCTCCGAGGTTCCTCGGGGTTCCAATTACAAAAATGACGTCAATTTTGGCGGTTCTTGTTGGTGCAGATTTCAAAAATAGAGACCATTTTAGAATTAAAGGTGGTTGATATCACGGCTACACACATCGACACCCATTTCAAAAAGTAGCGTCCGCCATATTTATTTTCAAAATAGATGCCATTTTTGAAATCCACACCCCTAAAAACCCAGAAAACAACACCCATGACGACTTTTTCAAAAAAGTGACGTCCGCCATCTTTATTTCCAAAATGGACGTCATTTGTAAAATTAGTACACATACATCATACAACATGAAAACTAAAAACATTTCCATCCTCTTTTGGGCAGTTGTGTAAGTCTGTGATAACCCTAGGTAGGTACGGAGACCTTGAGCGGTGTCGGTATTTACGCAAACATCAAAGGCGTCGGCTCACTGTTACTTTTTACACTGTGCTTTTAGTGTGTAAACGAAAACGTCACATGATATATCAAAAGAAAAGTTATTTTATCTTATACCTTTAAACGAGCAGTTCTTGTATATATATATATATATATAATTATATTTCTGTGATCTCGGAAACGGCTCTAACGATTTCGCTGAAATTTGGTACATAGGGGTTTTTGGGGGTATACAATCTATCTAGATTAGTCTTATGTTTGGGAAAACGCGTGTTTTCGAGTTTTCATGCGTTTTTCTTTCGACGCAGAATATGGTCACTAATTTCGTGTTGCCGGCCACTGTCCGTCTGGTCCAGCGGGTTAAGACGCGGACTGCTAAACGAGTGTTACGGGTTCGAATCTCGCCCGGTGACTAACTTTTGTTTTTTTTTTATATGTTCAAGTTTTATATAATTTTTTAATTTTTATTGTTTTACACAAGTTTAATTTAGTAAAAAAAATGACCTATGTAATAAGAGAAATCGACAATAGATGGCGTTACTCTGTGACAAGTGCTGTAAGGTTAAAATCGATTGTAAATAATAATAATTGTCAGTTCACATTTTACTTTTTAAGTTTATGTAGATTATCACCACCATATTACAATAAATCGCCCAGGTACTATATTACTAACTGTACTAGGTTGCCTTTCTAACAAGTTGGTCCAGTCCATGGTTGCCTACATTTTATATAAAAATCGGTTAATCTAGGCGACCATTAACTGGACCAACTTTTTTAATACGGCAACTTTCAATAAGCTTTCATTTGATATAATATATCATACGATGAAATAACAAACAAAAAAACTATCCGTACGCAATCTTACAAGGCAACCTACTTGAAATGTATCACTGTGAATTTTGTCTTACATTTATTTCTTATCAGAAATAAATAACATGAGGGTGCATATACCTTATAACGTATCTCTATATAACTATCGGTTATCAATATTAGCATTAGCGGTTAACAACAACATTCCCCTTAAAACAAATAACTATCGCGAGGAAAATACCAAGTCCAAACATCTGAAAAAAATCGGGAAAGAAAAGCTGCAACTGGCTTTTAAAATGGTACAAGGAAGGGTGGTCATCGGTATGAGAATGTGTTTTTTTTGTCTCTATTTGACCCAATGGTTGACTGGTAGAGAATGCCTTTTGGCATTAAGTCCGCCATTTGTTTTTTTTTGTTTGTGCAATAAAGTTTAAATAAATAAATAATATTCATGTAACGCGATAACGAATTCTACGTGAACGAAACCGCGGGCAATACCTATTATAGTAACAACAAAATAACAATTTTCTATTGCTATTAATTTAAAACACGCTTTAGGAATTTTTTTGATGGACCGTAGACGCAGTCAAGGGCACCCCGCTCCCCACTACCGTTGTTCGCTGCCTCCTGCCACAGCGCGCGACGCGCGCAAACTTGCCGCGCGTTTGAAACGTAACGTATTTATATAAGCAAGGAATGCATACATACATATCAGTAATGAGTGTCGCCGTGATTTTATATTTCTAAATTTTTGTTTAGTAACTGAGATCATTGTTGATGATCGATTATTATTAACTCTACAAACTTTAATTCAATATTAGCTATACTGCTTAACCTGAAATCAATATCTAGACAAGCACATTGTCTACATGTCTAACTTTTTACTAGAATACTAAGTTGATCGATAATATCGTAATTTTGCAATATCAGCAACTCTAATTCTATATTTACAAAATAACTCGTGTTTTTACGTTTACCAGAAAGCAGCTGTTCCAGATTTCTAAAAACTGAAAATTGTACATAAATTGAAGTGTTATTGGATATGATAAAGTTTTCTGTAACTTTAATTCTATATTTACTTAGTTATTAGCAAAAATTAAAATATTTAAATATAACCGAAAGCTCAACCTTAAAATTTCTAACTTTTTACCAAAGTATTATTTAACATACTCCCAATGACATATCAAAAAAGAAAAAACTTTAATATTATCGAAACCCATTTTTGTTCAACCGCTGGTCTATTGTTTTTAATACACATTTCAATGATTTTTTTTATTTAATCTTTTTTGCACATAAGAAAACAAAAGGCGAACTTAATGTCATAAGGCACCACCAACTACCACCATTAACCATTATACCGAGAATATACTTATGTAATGCTGACACATATAATTCACTTATCTAACTTTCTTTCTTCTTTTCTTGATATCGGCGCCGTCTCTCCTCGCTAGTAAAGTTCATAAAATATGACAGTTAAACTTTGCAGCTAAATTTGACAGCGGCGCGCACCTTCATTAGTGCGGGTCGTAATTTTGGCCTCATCTACTATTAACCGTTCTGCAGTCTCATTCGGTTAAATATTAGCCTTACTTAATTCTCTTGTTTTAGTTCCAGGGAGGTTAATTATTAAATTATTTTCATTCATTGTGAAGTCCCCACAAGTCACAGTCACAGTCTCCTTTTGGAGGCCAGGACCCTCTTTGGATCACTGCGCCACAATAGTTAGATAGTTAGTCATTGTGAAGTGGGTAGATAATCTTGATTAATTTTAAATTTTATGTTGTTTTGTTGTCGGTCAAATACGATAAATCATCAGTAGTGACGACTAAAACTCACTAGTACTTAAAAAAATAAACAAAAATCATCCTTGTATTCATCTTTTTTTTTATATATACTACAACGGTGGCAATCAAGCATACGGCCCGCCCTATGGCAAGCAGTCTCCGCAGCCTATGTACGCCAGCAACTCCAGAGTAGTTACATGCGCGTTGCCGACCTTAAACCCGCCCCCCCTCGTTGAGCTCTGGCAACCTTACTCACCGGCAGGAACACAACACTATGAGTAGGGACTAGTGTTATTTGGCTGCTGTTTTCTGTAAGGTGGAGGTACTGCCCCAGTTGGGCTCTGCTCTAGATCTGGAATGATATCCGCTGCGCTGTGCCCTACCACACAAAGCGAGATGACATTCACAATGCCCATACCTCTCTTTAGGACGTAGTTTAAGGACGTACCCGGGTCCAAGGACGTACCCGGGTCCAAAATCTTGTTTTAAGATCGTTTTTTTTAGCACGAGAAAAGAGGTAAACAATATTGACGTGCCTTTTTATTGAAAATTATTGAATTATATTTTTGAGAGATAAATAAACTAAACTAAACTAAACTATAAAATTAGTTTATATTGCTTATGTAAGCAAAATAATGTAAATATTTGCTATGACTTACTTTTCATACGTGTTTTTTAATAAAAAGACACGGCAAGGTTACCTACATACGTTTACCTTCTTTATAATGCTAAAAAAACAAACTATAGTAAGTACTCCGGTTCGCCATGGTTCTGAGTAGGTAGTATTTAGTAAGTTTTGATTGTCATCTGCCAAAAAATAAACTTAATAATAATAATAAAGACTACAAATAAACTTAAAGTAAATAAAAAACGTCTCCCAAGTCGCTGCCGATGGGCAGCGTGCCTAGAAGGCTGGCCGCATTGCCGTTGGACGCCAATGCTTATACTTTGAGCAAAATACTGGCCATCGATGAAAATAAAATAAAAAAGTTAACTAAAATCCTTTGGGTTCTACGATATTTGAAGAAGATAAAACCTATGAAGGCATTTTTAGTTAAACCTAGATAATGTACTCGTACTTATAAAAATACGATTTTTAATTGTAAGTATCGTAATAATTACGACTACAAATTTGAAAATTAATGGCCGTCATTTAAAATACTCACTACTAGTTTTTTTTTAATCGATTACCTAGTCAATTATTACGATTCAATAATTATTAATAACTAATTTGTAGGTACATAGTGGTTTAATTAAAATCAATAATAAAAATATTAATTGATATAATATCAGATTGGACGTCTGAGGTTTCAGATGCGTTTGTTACTGATTACATATATACTTTTACAAATAATTATTATAAAAATAATGGCATTCAGTACTCAATTACCGTTATCAGATGATAAATTAAGTTACAAATGTAATTAAAACAAAAATCAGTTATTGCATTTATTATTACGCAAATATAGCGATGGCTTTGCTGTGGGTGATCGTTTTAAGTGTGTTACTACCAGCAGCATGGGGTTTTGGTAAGTAAATTACCTACAATAGGTATAATGACTAATATATAAACAGGTTATTTACAATTGTACTATTGCCCCAGGCTCAAAGCAATATGCCGTAGCGGACGACGGGGTGAGCATAAGCATGGTAGGCTGTTAAAAAGAGTCCGCAGCAAGTTCGGTTCTCCATATAAACTTAGTTACGCTCTCGATTTAAAACGGCTAGCTAGATTGCTCTGAAACGTTATACTTACAATAGAATAAAGTATATCTATGCCTGTGATTAGTCTATGTAGCTTAAGAATCTTAAGATACCATAGTTAAAAAATTACAGCGAATTAAAGTTTTCCATACAAAACTTGTTTTTGCTCTAATTCGTTTGTTTTATAAACAAGAGCTATATAAACTACTTACAGCAGTGGCAGCATGGTTCCATTTTTATCACTTGTCACTATACCCGTCACTTTCGCGCTTACATACTTGTTAGAACGTGACAGGTATGGTGACAAATGATAAAGAGCCGACCATCTTAGCCCTACTGGACTAGATATACCTCATATCATTGTATGTGCAAGGTTTCATTACAATCCAACACGTAGTTTGAAAATTAGAACGAAACTCCTTTTGTATGGGAAAGTGAAATCCAGCCGAGCTTGCAAGTCAGTATTTAAGTCGGTGGTCGTTCCAAGTTAATTTAGACGGACTCTAAAGTCTGATCACGCTAAGGCGCTCGCCAAGTTAATTTAGACGGACTCTAAAGTCTGATCACGCTAAGGCGCTCGCCAAGTTAATTTAGACGGACTCTAAAGTCTGATCACGCTAAGGCGCTCGCCAAGTTAAAAGTAAAGTACAGAAAGGCCATATGTTGTCACTATTTTAAATGCCAAGTCAGTGCGAACACAATTCTCTTTAGTGCGGACTAAGAGAGTCTGTTTGTATATTTTCAGGTTTACAAGCAAATACCGGAGATAATTATGGTATTTACGGTGGACACGAAATTAGTATCGAAGAAGCCCCCTATATGGTGGGAATATACGCCAGCACATTCTTGTATTGGGTATTCAGATTTAAGTGTGGAGGTTCCATCATTCACGAAAAATTCGTTTTGACTGCTGCTCATTGTGCCGTGTAAGTATTTGAAATTGGATTGGATTTGAAAGCATACCAAAAAAAAATCAAAGTAAGATCGTTAAAAATGAAATAAAAAATTATTAAAAAGTACCTAGACCTAATATAGTGTTTCTAAAATAACATTTAAATATCAGAAAGTCAAGAAACTTCTTAAAATTTTAACCAAATAATTATTATTTGTCAAATAATTACATTAAAACGACAATATCTACATAATAAAAGACTATCCTATCCTGTTATGATTATAATCTAGTATGTTCCATCGTCCAAACTAATTCGCTTATTCGGTTAATGCGGATTCAATGGACACTTTTTTGAGGCGCGAGTGACAAGCCACATTTTAAGGAAAAAGAGTTGTTTTTAATTCAGCCTACCCCTCTCAACCTCCTAAATTTCCCCCCAAATTAAGGTATAGGTATTTACGTCAAACGGTCTTTCAGAAAAACGCATTCAACTGATTCCGCGCTGATTCAACGCAAGACCGAAGTGAACTCAGGAGTTCCGCAAACAGTTTTGTGCGGAGCTCTAAACACACAAATTTTCTAAACAGTTCAAAGTTTCTAAATCTTTTGCTTGTTATTAAACTAAAAATCAAAGGACATAAAAAATGTAAAATACTTACTAACTAATTTATGTATCTATTTCACATATACATATTTAACGTTTACACAAATATTACAGGGATTTCTACTCAGTCCAAGTCGCTGTTGGATCAAACCATTTAGACCAAGGAGACTTCATGGCCGTGGATGTGAGAATCACTCGCGACTCTTACGACAACTCCTTACTATTCAACGACATTTGTCTGTTGAAGCTGGTGAAATCTATACAGTTTGGGCCTAAGATGGCCCCGGTACAGCTGCCTGAGGATGGATTTGAGCTGGATTCTTTTACTCTAGTTAATGTGACCGGGTGGGGAGAAACTGAAACTGAGGTATATTTACAGGATGTAACAAAAATAGTGGGAATCAATTAAAGGGTGTATTCTTTATCAAAATCTGAATAGAAAAAAGTAGACGGAAGGTTTTTGAAGCAAAAAAAAAGCCAAAAAAATTTCATGGCAAATATTTTTTTCTTCTACTCTTTATCACGATTTGCTGCGACAAAGCAGCCGCTGTAGTATGACTGTAGATACCTTATTCACTTTAATTTTTATTTGTTTTGAGCTCGGGGGCTATTCACCATTTTAAATAAATTGAATATATAGAATGACACGGGAGTTTAAAAAAAAGTAAAAATGTATGTGTTTAAACAGTCTTCGGCAGCTACAACTCTCCGCCAAGTATCAGTACAGATCTTGCCAGAATCGTACTGCCCCATGGACACCGTGATCTGCGCCGGCTCGCAAGGGCAGGGAACTTGCAATGTAAGACAACACTCTTCTTTAATATGTTTGTTTAAACAGTCTTCGGCAGCAACGACTCTCCGCCAAGTGACAGTTCAAATCTTGCTAGAATGATACTGCCCCATGGACACCGTGATTCGCGCCAGCTCGTAAGGCTAGAGAATTTGCAATGTAAGACAACAGTCTTTTTTAATATGTCTGTGTTTAAACAGTCTGCGGCAGCTACAACTCTCCGCTAAGTGACAGTACAGATCATGCTAGAATGGTACTGTCCCATGGACACCGTGATCTGCACCGGCTCGCAAGGGCAAGGAACTTGCAATGTAAGACAACACGTGCCATAATTTCTACCGTTTTTAGTTTTAGCTTCGCGGTGATGTGTCACGTCAGGTTCTGATGATGGGTCCTAGATAAACCAAGTGAACTCTTGAATAATGGCACATTTATAGTGATTCCAGTATTGCTTAGCACTCTCCTGTGCATACACATTTTTGTTCAGTCAGGGACTTTAATTGATTGTAATTTTGAAATGCCTACATAATATGTAGATCGTATGACAATTATGATGACATGGAGTTGATTTGGTGATGGAGCCAGGAAGTGGCTATGGCAACCCTCTGATAAAATATGGCAAAATAATTATTTTTGGGGTTAGTAGAATTGTCTCGATGAGTCATAGTTGCCTGTTTCCACAGGGTTATAAAAGGTTTTTATAATATGAATATAAAAGTAAAATACAAAAAGTTATACAAAATACGTTTAAACATATTATAAAAAACCTAACCTAGGGTGCCGCCAGCAGCGGGGCAGGGCCCAAGCTGCCGGTGGTCAGGGCCGCAGAGAGAGGAACCGACGCGCCGTGTCCAAGATTACCGCCTTCTGCATCTGACCCTTGATCCAGCCACCCAGCGAGAGCCTCTCTAGGTGTTGGTCGAGACTCTTCGCTGTGAGATCGTTCATTGACACGACTATCACTATCATTACTATTATTACAGTCAGCGATAAAAGCTTGTACCAAAAATGATTTTTTTGTTTAAAACTTATTGTAATTTGGTTCCTATTTACAGGGTGATAGTGGAGGTCCCTTAGTTTACAACAACGTGCTGGTTGGTTTGGTGTCCTACCGTCGACAGAAGCAATGTGCTGGACCATTCGGCACCGTCTACATGAGAGTGGCCAGCTATTCCGAGTGGATCAAACGTCATTTGTCTTAAGATTGCATTTTTCAATTTGACTGTTTTATTAAACTGACGAAAGAATATTGATGTATTATTTTGACATAAAAGTTTAAAAACCTAAGTTTCATGTTAAACTATTATGTTATCTTCAAAAAATTATTCTACTTTAAAAGTCGTATAGTTACAAAATGTTCCCAAATATTTTATACAAGTAACAAAATGTTACAAAAATAGTGGGGATCCTTTCTAGGGCAAATGAGGTATCGTGATCTGATCAGGAAAAACTAGGTTTAATTTTTTTTACGTGGAAGTTTTTTTCTGTGGGTCAGGTTGTCAAAGTTGGCCAAACCTCCATACAAAGGCCAAAAACTTTCGCGTCAATTTTTCTGGTATACTTTGTATTATCCACAGGGATAACTCCTGCTTTCCTAACGTTTTTGTCTCATCCAGTGTCGTCTTTGTGCAAAAAGCTAAAATCAGAAGTATACTTCAAATTTCTTAAATTGGTAATTAAGATAATATCAAGCAGCAATAAGAGATCAAGCTCAAAATGTATTTTAAAATAAGATCAACGTGGTCAAGTCCGGATATACATTTTTTGGTTGGGGAGACCGTCATACAGAAACAACCCTCATATTTGTATACGTACTTTGACAGACACTGTCAGAAAGGAAGAACTTCGATCATTCTCCTCAACCGACATTCTGTAAGTGGAGTATGTGTTTTACCTGATAGACGACCGTCCGACCCACATTGACCTTATATATAGTTAGATTTCAATTTGGTTAAGATCTGCAGCAAAATTTGACAGCAGCACGCACCTTCATTAGTAAGTATACGAGGGATCGTAATTTTGGCCCCATTTACTATTTAAGTACCAAGTATTAAAGTACTAATTTAGTACCAAGCATTTAATTGAGGAATTAATTATTTTACATTATAACATTTTCAGGTAGCATGATGGGTTGATTGCCAAGCAGAATAATTTTAATTGAGAAATATACCTAGTCTTGTTTTCGGAAAAGTTGAAATACGAAAAAAAAACAACTAATAAAGTCGGGTCTAGGATTTTTGAAGTAGATAAATCCGAATAGGACATTTTAAATTATAAACTGAAATAGATGTCATATATAGCTAAGTATGCAACGATTCGAATAAGTAGAACAAAGTAAGGAAGAGTCAGTCTTTGTCAATAGCCGTCGTCCGACTTTTGTGGTTTATTTTTAATATATTCAGATTGCATGTCTGAGGTTTTCGGTTGCATTTGTTACTCATTACGTACTATACAAGTAATTACTTATTTAAAAAATAATCACATTCTGTAATCAATTACCATTATCAGATGTTTATTAAAGTTAATAATGTAATTAAAACAAAATGCAGTGGCATTATTTGTGCATTTATTATTTCACAAGTCTAGCGATGGCTGTACTGTGGGTGACCGTTTTCGGTAGTGTTTTACTTTCAGCAGTATGGGGTTTTGGTAAGTGATATGGGAGGAGGATAGGTAAATGTAATATTTTATAGTGAAACAACAAAGTGTGGTTGCATAAGCACAAACTTCATCGACTCATGCCACGCTAATTTTACATAAGCTTGCCAGTAAGAACGCATACATAACATATCCCTACGAGTGTAAGGCCTGAGTGGAAGCTCAAAGCGGAGCGTTCGGCGGGGCGTGCAGCGTGGCGTCGCGCTCCCAAGTGTTTTGAGCAGCGTGCACTAAGGCCGCTCCTATACGTTTGCATTTGTTTAATATGCACGCCACACGCCCCGCCCCGCTGCACGCCCAACTCGGAAGTCCACTCAAGCCTTACACTTAAGCTCCTTACTTGACGTAGCACTTGGCATAAACACTTAGCGTACTTCGACTCTATTTTCATAAGAATATTAATGATCATTGGAAGCGCGCCACACTCTGTCACTTGCCAAGTTGATTCCAATTTGCAAATTAACTTATAAGGACTTTATATTCCACGCTAAGTCGCTTGTTAAGTTTTACGTATAGTGTGGTACCATAAGAACCAAGTTAGTGCAACCTTATACTTCGTTTCTTTAGCATTAGAAATAAGTTAAACAAGTTTAATATGTCTTTTTATTGGAAATATTATATGCTATATAATTGTTACATTTAAGCTGCAACTTATTTTTCAAAAGTGTTTATCAATAAACACGTCAAGATCGCTTACCTTCTTTCCAATGTTAAAACAGACGAAATATTAAGTATTTTTATAATATTTTCATCAGGTTTACCAGCCAGTACTGGAGAAAATTATGGTATCTATGGTGGACATGAAATTAGTATCGAAGAAGCCCCCTATATGGTGGGAATATACGCCAGCACATTCTTGTATTGGGTATTCAGATTTAAGTGTGGAGGTTCCATCATTCACGAAAAATTCGTTGTGACTGCTGCTCATTGCGTCGTGTAAGTATTTCTTCATTTGAATGCATATTTAGGTAGGATTTTGTCCAGAAATTTCTTTGAATTTTAGCCAATTAAATGTATAGTATACAAGGACAAAACAATTTTACAAGAATACCCTTTCCTGTTGTTTTTAACCATACAGGGTTTCATCGTCTAAACCTATTAACCTGTTTTGGTCAATGCGGAATCAATGAATACGTTTTTGAGGCACGAGTGACATGCCATATTTTTAAAGATAAAGAGCTGTTTTTATTATTATTTTGCTCGTTAAACTACCCACACCACAAATAAACAAACCACTTTAAAAAAATCAAGTACCTGCTTACTAATTTATTATATGTACCTATTTATACATGCGCAAGTTTTACCCACGACACAATTACAGGGATTTCTACTCTGTCCAAGTCGCCGTTGGATCAAACCATTTAGACCAAGGAGACTTCATGTCTGTAGACGTGAGAATCACTCGCAATTATGACCACTCCGTAATATTCAACGACATTTGTCTGTTGAAGCTGGTGAAATCTATACAGTTTGGGTCTAGGATGGCTCCAGTGCAGCTGCCTGAGGATGGGTTTGAGCTGGATTCTTTTACTCTGGTTAATGTGACCGGGTGGGGAAAAACTGAAACTAAGGTATTTTTATATTTTGTTATAATGATTTGGCTGAAATAGCCGGATAATCAATCCAGTATTTTATGGGACATTTATGTCTGTTATTAAAAGCGCTTCGAATATTATGACAAACATAGAAACGACGAAAAGTGTACATGTTATTGAAATTATGCTTAGACACCATTGACATATATCTATGGCCTTACGGGCACTAAGAATGGTGCTAGTTCATCGGTGTCACTCACGAATTCGAGCCATTAGTGCAGTCTTAACGCAACTAGTTGCGACCAATCACGTTGTGGCGATGGCGTTAGACTGCACCATTGGCTCGAAATCGTGAGCGTGACACCGCTGTACTGGCCCCAATCTTATTGCCCGTGAGGCCCGTCCTTTATCTGTCTTTGTTAGAAACAAAGAGACACGTTTTTATTGATTTTAATTGTTGATTTGTGTTCAACACAATTTAGGATCAAATAATATGACTCAGGATACCATATTCACTTTTTTTTCCTTTAGCTTTAAGCCCGGGGGCTATTCACCGTTTTAAATTAATTGAATATATTAGAGTATTACGAGAAATTTATAAATAGGTAATATGTCCGTGTTTAAACAGTCTTCGGCAGCGACTCTCCGCCAAGTTACAGTACAGATCTTGCCAGAATGGTACTGCCCCATGGATACCGTGATTTGCGCCGGCTCGCAAGGCCAGGGAACTTGCAATGTAAGACAACACTCTTCTTTAATATATTTGTGTTTAAACAGTCTATGAGAGTGACGACTCTCCGGCAAGTGACAACATGATCTGCGCCGGCCCGCAAGCTCAGGGAACTTTAATGTAAGACAGCACTCTTCTTTAATATGTCTGCGTTTAACCCGTCTACGGCAGCAACAACTCTCCGCCAAGTATCAGTACAGAACTTGCCAGAACGGTACTGCTATTGGACACCGTGATCTGCACCGGCTCCCAATGCGAGGGAACTTCAATGTAAAACATCACTCTTCTTTAATATGTCTGCGTTTAAACCGTCTACGGCAACAACGACTCTCCACCAAGTCTTAGAACAGATTTTGCTAGAATGGTACTGTCCCATGGATACCGTGATTTGCGCTGGCTCGCAAGGGCAGGGAACTTGCAATGGAAGACAATACGTGCCACAATTTCTACCGTTTTTAGTTTAAGCTTTGCGTTTATGTGTCGTGTTAGGTTCTGATGATGGGTTCTAAAGAACCTGTTAGAGTACTTGCTAACTCTAAGTGTTCAATAGCGAGAGAGTGGACTGTAATTCGGAAAAGGGGGGCGATAGGGAATGAAATTTAGGGGCCGGTTGAGCAAGAAAGTTGTGAGATATTAACATTAGAATATTAAATTAAAACTAAAATGTGAAATAGTGTAGGGCGAAGTTACCTTTCAGTCCGGGAGTTGTGGGGCTGAATCGTTGGTCGCCGTTGAAGACCGCTGGTGGTGATTCTGGCTGTCCTTGTCGCCAGCTAGAAGTAAGCTCAGAACCGTTACCTTGAGTCGTCCAACTTAGACCTCGGATTTTCCACTTCGGATGTGCCTGGTGCCCTTCGTCCACACAACACTGAGTCTAAATGCTAGAGACGTGATTGGCAGTAGTGCTTTCAATAAGTTGCGAAAATTAGCGAGAACGATGAAATACGATGTTAACTAGTGGTAGGTTGATGACACAGTGACTCTGACGTGTCTATGACAGAGCAATATTCAAATTTCAACTGTGAGCTGGTGTTGCCACAGTAAATACGAAAAAATCTTGTAGAATACAAGGCCAAAGCTGAACACTAAGATTTACTTGATGGGTATTTTGTTAGTAATGTGGAACACGAAAGACGATTTATTGATATAAACTTGATGTATTTTAACTTGATTGGTGTGCATACTTACAGAATAGCGAACGTCAATAATTAGTGTATAGAAAGAGGCGGGCTTGTTGACTAATTACGACACTTTTATATAAACTAAATGCTGATAGGGCAAATGACCAATATGATCCATGTGCAATTTATTTGTGCATATTCTGGGGGCGGTTGAGATGAGAAGGAGATGCTGCTTGAGACTTTAAATGAAGGGGATGTTGCTTTATCTACTCGCGAAATGTCCGCGAAAAGCGAACTCTTGAATTATGGCACACTTATAGTGATTCCTCCTGAGTACTGAGTCGTAGTGGATTATCCTGCTGATAAATTTTTGTCACGGACTTTAATTGTTGAGGGTAAGGCTAGGGTTTACTTTACATTGGCCATTTATAGCATTAGTATTTACAACCAAATTAGCTTGAACCCTAGTTTGGTTCAACTATTAAAGTCTGTGACAGTACATAATCCGAAAATTTTGAATATTTTCTGATGGATTTATATTCAAAAACAAAGAAGTGTTCCGGGTCTTGGGAGGGTCTCTTCCTAAGGCCCAGCCATACTAATGAAACGTTCAAAATTTTCCTCTAAAATTTGAACCTATAGTGCAGAGAATAGTCGATTATATTTTGTTAGAAAATTTAACGAAACAAACAAATGCAACTATGTTCCGAATTATCATGACTTAAATTCCATCGAAATAAATAAATGGTATAGGTAGGACGTTGGGCCTTAAGTTAGGCGGTTTAAAATCGACACGAGTTGCGAATTACCTATTCGCACATGTATCATACAACATTTTACAGTGTATATGTCTCTTTAAAGTTTTGATATATACACGGAAAGTGCTCATTCCCGCACGCGTACGGGAAAGTAGCACCATATGTCAGTACATACCATATTTGCTCTTCGAAACAAACTTAGATTAGGGCCGTTCCACGGCCGATGCTGCTTCGGTACTCATTAAACATATTTATTATATTTGGGAAAATTCTTGTGATGCAATTGGCATATTTTGTGATCTCTCTAAAGCATTTGATTGTGTGGAGCATGGAACGCTCATTATGATATTAAAACACTAAAGTCTATCAGAAAATGCCCTAAACTTTATATCTTAATATTAAGATATGAAGATATAAAGTCAATAGAACACAAACAGTTGTTTTAAACGAAACCCAGTCTAGCGGAACTATAGTCCAATTAGGAGTACCACAAACGCAGCTGCTTCCATAAGCGAATTAACTCACGAACGCGAAGCGGCGCGGCGCGGTGCGGCGGCCCACGGCATTCGCGTTCGCAATGAGATCGCCCACGTTGGACACTTCCATAGGTATCAAAGGATTTATTCACCCGCGCCGCGCCGCGCCGCTACGCGTTTGCAAGTTCGGTCACGTAAGCCGCTGCGTAACATGTTTACTTAAAGCCCGACCAGAAATAGTTATATGATCATTCTCAAGAGGGCGCTGTTATTCTCATAGGGTGACAGTTCAGTTTGGTATGAAAAATTGAAATTCCGTAATATGGCGCGTGATAATACCAATACATTTACTGGTCAGGTAAGTATATATGTATATACTTTTTACAAGCTTTTATTTAACTTGCTCTATTAGTATTTTATTTATGATGTAAACTGTGGGGTGTAAACACTAAAGTGTGGGTCAAATCTTGGATACAATGTTAATCGGATGACAATGCAAAATTATGAGACATGAAGCTGATCTAATGATGGAGACAAGAGTTGACAATGGGAACTCTGTGACAAAACAACGCAAACGTATTGTGTTTAGGGTTGTTAGAATTGTCTCGATGAGTTATTAGTTGCCTGTGGAAAGAAAAATACATATAGCGATAAAAGCTTGTAGCAATTTTTTTTTTTTGCAAGAAACTTATAATATATATTTTTATATATATCTTCTTCTTTCTCATTCATACTAATGAAGATTCTTTAAGATGGTAGTTTTAATCCACTTCAAGTACTTGTTCACCCTGGTGTGTCTCGTCCCGATGAAGCCGCACGGGGTGTTACGTTTTATGCCTCCAGATACCACCCCGATAAGGACACGGCCGTAGGTTAGTGGTCCTCCGCTATCACCCTTTAAAAAAACGAAAAATTCTGGAGATTGATTCTAATTTTAACAATTTGTTCTGGTTTTGATACGACATCGATCTTGACAATCGTCTTGATGATTGGCGTGCACCTCACCACGTATGGTGATCCCAGTACTAGGTTTCTATACAAATAAGGTACCGGAACTGAAAACCGTAATAAGTTATAAATCTGAATCGGGCTCCTGGTGTCAAACCAAGCTAACTCTGCATAAGTGCCACCATAAAAGATGACTCACGCTAAACCAGGCCGTGTCCGGGCCGAGGAATCTGACACGTCATTTTCTAAGACAGCTGATCGGGAACACGTGCTGCTTTGCCGGAAGCTCCGGCCCAGCCCTGGCCCGGTCTAGCATGGGTCATCCTTAATCGAGACATTTCTATGAAAACACTTAAAAATCAGTGCAAAGTTAGTTTAGACGCTCAAGATTTGTTTACTAATCATCTGAGGTGTTGGTAAAGAAATTGTGCAGTAATTTTTCTAGGTGAAGGTACCTAGCTGAGGTTTGGATCAAAACCATTTTTACCTACTTAACTACACAAATAGAATATAAATCCTCTTTATTGCACAACTTTAAAATATCATTTACAGGAAGACAGACAGAGGTGACAACAGGCAGTCATATGCTAAAGAGTGATCTCTACCAGACAACCTTTAGAGACCTACTTAACATAATTCAAATCAGCTTCATGCAGCTGATCCCCTGTCTGTAGCTGGCCATAATAACAACTTACCAGCCACATCAGATAAATAGTAGACCTCATCATCACAGGCCTTTGCATCTACTGCAGACGATTTATGCATTGCTTTTTAGACAACGGGTTTGGTGACTGTGCAGGCCGATGCGTGAACGGCATGAACTCCCACATTTTTGGCAGTTCTAGTCCTGGTTTGCTTTCTGCGACACCTGCTATCTGACGCACTAAACTAGACTTGGTTGCATAGCCTTATAGTAGACCTACAGCTACCCTATTATAGATACTAAATATTGAAATCTTACATGGCAAGATGTATGGCCTTGAAACCCGGTGCAAATGATAGTCTTACGTTGTCCACGACATTCTTCCGTAGATATCGGGACTGTTACCAGTCGCAAGGCATCTTGAAGTTCGTGCTGTTGAAAAAAAAAAACTGAGTTAAGATTCAATTCCGTTTGCGAAAGCATTGCCACAGAATAAGTAGTAATACTATCGTACAGAAAAGAAACTTCCTACAAAACCGAAGTTTGACAGCGATTCAGGTACGAATGCTACGTCTTTCTAATGTATGGCACTATCTAACTTATCTGATGTGCACGCAAAGGGACGTCAAGTTGTGCTAACCCCAATAATTGCTCGAAGCAATGCTGAGCTGAACGGAGCCGATAATGCCCGAATGCCGCAGTTTCTCCCCCTGGCTACGTAGCATTGCAGCATGCGGTATGCTGCGGGCGTTGTTCCCGACGTTACTGTTAATTTTGATAGATAAATTTCGGTTTTTTGCAACATTACTGTAGCTTTTATAACACTTCGTCACTCTTTTTACCAAGGAGAATGGTAATGTCATATTTTGGAAAACGCACGCTGCAATTCTGTGCGATAATGCTTTCGTATTCAGTTTTTAACATTATTTTTAATTGAAGTATATCTGAATAAACAGATAAGTTTTGAGATTTGTTTTTTTATTGTTCTTTATGTATATTCAGATTCACGAGGTCTTTCAACCCTAATATAACAATTTGCAAGATGCAGAACTTAAATAACGTTCTCAAAATTTCTGGAAACTTTTATACATGATGTTTTTTTAAACTCCGTTAATTTCATTTAAGGAAACTGAATGGCATAGTATTTTTTTTTTCGTAAAAAGTAAATAAGCGCTGCATATAGCGTTAGTGTGACATGGGCATTGGGATACAATGTTATTTAAAAAATTTGATGTAAAAATACGCAAGTAGGTATAACGGGTTAGCACTGATTGACTAGCACGATATTTTTTCGCGGATTAGATTATTTTTTTGTTTTAATTAGTATGGATTTCCGCAAAGTAACGCCTAATTCTATTCATTACAATTTAACTTAACCAAACAATTGAAAACTTTGACATATCAATATCATTTCGAACATCGAATTTCCGAGACTTGCGTTTAGTAGCAAATACAACTCATAACTCATATTAAACACTAATTAACGTGTTAACAAGCTCTAAGGTACGTGTACACGTTCATAAGGGCCTTATTAGACAAAAAAGAATTTTTGGTTATATTCGAAATGGCGTTAATTAGAATACCAGTGTATTTGAGAGTGTAACTTAATTGAAGCTCTTAATTTCACTAAATTTAATTAAAACACTTGTATATGAAGTGTCTTTCTAAAATATTTCATTGGATACTTACACTGTGTTCGGTATACCCCCATCCAGTTAAGTTGACCAGAGTACCTTCTTCTAATTCATAACGTTCATAAGGCAACGTGGCTCTATTTACATTGCTTCCAAAGTGTAAAGGATCTTTCAGTTTCAACAAACATATGTCATTAATATCATCAATAGGGTCGTATTCCTCATGGCAAAATTTCTTTTCTGGTTTGATGACTACTCTGTTTGCATTCTTTAAACTGTCGGTGCCGACATATACCCACCCAGATAAGGGGATAACACTATTTCTGAAAAAGAAAACACAACTGTTAAATTTACTGGAAATAGGTTGCTGTAAAAAGTTTTAATGTGTTTGTCTTAACTAGCACTCACGATTTATTATGAGTAGGTTTTAAATATTTTTAACTATGGCCTTATTGTATGGGGTATCTCTTTGAATGTCCCGACCCCGACAGTATTCAGACTGACGTGCAGAAGGAACAGTTAGAAGTTTTATTTTACGAGTCTATTTTTCAGCAGTGAGACACAATAATATGCTCAATCTCGGTGTTTTTACGGATCTTGTGGATGCAACCTCGCTATTACCTGCGAGACTAACGCCCACCGCCTCAGCTGGCTTGGTCACGTATTAAGATTGGATGAGGATCGCGGCGCTACATGGGTATACGGGACGCTCGGTAGGGCAAACGTCGATCAGCGTCCTAGGTAACGCTGGCGCTGGGGCGATGCGGTTGAAGCAGACTTGCGCGATTTCCAAGCCTATAACTGGCGTGAGATTGCGCAGGATCGATACAACTGGCATTTCGTGTCGGAGGCCAAAACTCATTTTGGGTCGCTGCGCCATTAAGTAGGCTCCAAAGAAATATGTGAGTAATACTAACCAGTAGCGGAGCATCCGCACAAGTGGGTTCCCAACGGTTTCCATAATTAGAACAAAAAATACAGGTTACAAGTTATGAAGAAACATCAGACTAAATCAGCTATGAGGACCTTGCCAAGATGACAATCATACATCGACTAACGCCAAACGAATAGAAAAAATGTATCGAATGACAGATGCTACGAAATCACGCAACTCTTTCTATACATTATTCAAGTATCGATTGGCGTTTTCTATCAACGATTATTATCTTGGCTAGTGCACGTGGTTTGCCCAAACGGCTATACGATAATAAGGCTAAACATATGCTGAGACACAGGCGACGCAGATCCAATCCACGCAGCGCAGGGCAGAGCAGATTTTGTAAAGTATGATACATCCTTGCACAACAGCGTGCGTAGCTAAAGACCGTAACGCTTAGCCTTAATACTTACCGCATGCAAGTTGCATAACGCTTAGGCTACATGCTTACCGCATGCATGTTGCGTATAACGCTTAGCCTACATACTTACCGCATGCAAGTTGCCTGACGCTTAGCCTACATATTTACCGCATGCAAGTTGCGTAACGCTTAGCCTAAATACTTACCGCATGCAAGTATCGCAATGCTTAGCCTACATACTTACCGCATGCAAGTTGCGTAACGCTTAGCTTACATACTTACCGCATGCAAGTTGCGTAACGCTTAGGCTACATACTTACCGCAAGCAATGTGCCGCAGTCAGGATGAACCTATCGCTGATGATAGTGCCTCCGCAAAAATATGTTCTATTATTATTTTTGGGTATGTATAAAGCAGCCATGAAGGGCACTTCTTTAATCGAGATCTTTTTTCCTCCGTAGATTCCTAAGTTATCACTGGTGCTAGCTGCGCGAAATATGAAAATGTATCTTATTATTTAATACTCTTAATTTTCAATGAAAGTAAACATCATGTTTTACAATCCTATGCGGCAGAAACAATGTAGACTATTCGTTTTAGATTTTTCGGGATATATATTTGTATTGTTCTAGGAATCTATTCAAAGTTGATAACTTTATATGTACTAACAAAAAATAATTCATTTCCGTTGGGAGGAGTCAAATAAAAAAGAAAATTCATATAAAATATCGAGGGGTTGATCATTTTTTCTTTAATATACATCTACCTATTTCTGTTTATGGTGCAGAAAGAGCGTTGGCAGCCTAGCGGTAAAAGCGTGCGACTTTCAATCCGGAGATCGCGGGTTCAAACCCCTGGTACTAATTAACCTTTTTCGGAAGTTATATACAGTCAGCTGCAAAAATATATATTGAGAGAATTGTCTCCTAAATATGGTACTACGCTCTTATTACACTGGAATAAGATGCTATGGGACATATTTTTGAGTAAGATGTGTACACCCATATTTTTACACTTGACTGTACGATATATGATTTGATATTTAGCTGTCGCTTTTCGGTGACAGAATAATCGTGAGGAAACCGGACTTATCCTAACCTGGCCTATAGTTTCCCCTCTAGGTCGAAAGGTCAGATGACAGTCGCTTTCGTAAAAATTAGTGCCTACGCCGTTTCTCGAGATTAGTTGCTAATCGAACCGCAGGCTCTCGTGAGCCCGGAGAAACGCTAGGAAGAAAAAGAGGATACAGAAAAAGTCATAGAGATATACCAGTACTTACCATAACCTCGTGGAAATGATACAATAAAAAAGAAAACTAAGAACAATTGTAGGCCAGCCATGTCGAACGTTTGAAATATATTTACTAAGTTTTTACATTTATAACCAATGCACAGCAAAATAATTAGTTAGATAAGGTGTTCAAAATTATTAATTTATTTTATCGTACAATTTATTAATAGATGTTAATTACTTTCATAACTAAAGGGAATAATTGAAGAACCACACTAAACAATAAGATTTATTTATTTGGCACATTTAAGAGCAAGAGGAAATAAGTTGACATTAACACTTAGAAAATAAGTTTGTCTAAAATGAAATTTATGATACAAGTTTTTATTTGCTAGACTTTACTAAAACCACGATGGATTGCTGGGTATTGATTAAAACATGGTGAAACGCTTTTCAAGTTTAGTCTTTCATTAGCTGCACATTTACACGATAGTTCTCTGCTAGACCGCGAGCCAGGAACAGATTGCCATGACCAATCGCCTCCCGGGCGAAAACTCGAATAGTGGTTAGCGGCTATGTATGACGAACCCTCGTGGACGTCAGCTGCCGCTCCGATGGTGGGTTCAGCAATGGCAGCCACCGGAACACGTATAAAAAATTTGTCATCGCCTCCTGTTTGATACTTTGTGTACTGTTAATGACAGTTCAGATGCGATTGTCAGCCGATTGTATCGCGATGGTAAGAACGTCAGCTGGTCGTATGAACGTGTAAAAAATAAGCGCTTTACCTTTTTATGGTAGTAATAACAAAATCGTGAAACTTTGCATGTAGCATTCCATCAGGCGATTTAAATAAATCAAATAAATGGATTGCGCAATTTACACATTATGCATACTTTGCGGTCATAAAGTAGCAAGGCGCGTATTTTTTGACATGTTCATGTCAATCAATGACGGTTTTTTCACGGAGATACAACCGGCTGACGCTTTTTTAAATTTAAAACAGCATCTAAACTATCATCTGACAAAGTATCAGCCGGGAGTCGATGACTGACGACATATGCTCCTGGCCCGCGGTCTATGCATAATAAGATAATATGCTAAAATCACACTCAATAGTACTTTGAACAACATTATTTAGCAAAAAAACTATAAAAATAGTCTCTTGTCTTGTCTTCGCCATCTTGAATCTCAACAACTTTTTTGTCAGTTTGATTGTCATTTTCTATCAATAATTGTCATCTTTTGGAATTTGGAAAATAACCTTTTGGTGGAATGCAGTATTCATTCAGAATGGAGTATTTTTTCGGAGGAAAATTATTTTAAAATAAAACAACCAGTATTTTATAGTTCGTTTAATCCCAGAAAGGTACTCTAGGAATACAGTGGAGCTAATATCAGGTGAATTTTTCGGGCTGGTGGAGTGACGAAAATTCACCTGGCGCCTATTTCTCCAACCTGACAATATGACACTTGATAGATTCCAACAAAATACTAATCGTTCAGGCTCCGTGGCGAATGAAACGCAACTGTCTCTGAAGAGTGATACCTACCCTTTGGAGCGTGAACGACTGGTAATTTGTATACGTATCCTGTACATTCCTGAGTCGGTAAATAAACGACGGTACATAACGTCAATGTTTACTTGTTAAACCAGCAATGTACGGTGCATTGTTAATATCTGGCGACAATTGTCAGTGTGGTGAAACAGGGGCTGTTAACTCGACTATAATAGCTTACAAGTTATCGTTAATGGTAGTGGCGATCCAGTCAAGGTAGCTGTTGACTCTGACGTAGACGGCACCATTGGGCTGGCCACACCCTCGGCCGTAGGATACGATCCCGACTTGGACGTTGTACCGAGTTAGAGGACCTCCGCTGTCACCCTGTTTAAAAATAAAGAAGGGTCAGAAGGATGAGTAGAAATAAACACTTTTACTAAATATGCATGGTGCAAAGCAAGGACATATTGAAGTTCAGAGTTTAGTCTCGCCAAGCAGTGAATTTATCTACTTTTTCTTTATTTCTAAGCAGGTGTAGATTATTCTGCTTAAAACAAAATCAATTTGGGTCAGAATCAGATCGTTAGTGTTTGTCGTTTTCGATCAAAATAATGTTTTTTAACAGTCCACTTATCTCGGTGATTACGTGACCCTTTTTCGTAAAGAAATCAAAGTGGTGAACGCCTTGGCCCACACCCAGATCGTTTTAGCATGAGTCGTTCTTAATCATAATTAATAATTAAAGTGGCCCCAAATGCCAGGTAATGGAGAAAAATCTTGAGTGCTTACCACGCAGGAATCGTGGCCTTTATTTCCGGCACATATTTGCTTTGCAGTGGTAGACGGATAATATTTTCGGCAATTCTTATCCGAAATAATTGGTACCAACACTTGACGCAAGTCCTCTACAGCGCCTTTCTGTATGACATAAAAATGTATTATTTTTTATTTAATAAGTTTTTTGACAGAAAATACATTTTGTTCCAAGTTTTTGTCGCTGACTGTCCTTTTCTTTTAACATGCAACAATTGAAACAAGCCCAAACACAATTAGGTTGCGTTGTTTTATTACAGATGTCCTATTGCAGATCAGCTCAATGGTACCATAATATTGCATTGTCAGCCAGCTTACATAAGTATACAACTATACACGTGTTCCAGCTCAGTCAAATAATGAGATGTGGGTCTAATACAGCTTTCATGATTTGACAGACATTGCAAGTTAAACCTTGGACAAAAATCTAAAGTATTTGATGGACATGTGATTTCTTTGAAAATAAATCCAGTAGCCCTATTTATTTTTGTCCCTTATTTACAATAGCCCTATACACTGTGCTTATCCTTGGGTGCATTGCTATAGTGCATACAGGGATAATCGACGGTTGGTGTCACATCACAATTAGTAAATTGTGATGTGACACCAACGTTGGCTTCGGCCCCACGCACGCCTTCCAAATGTCCGGGACCGGTCCCGAGATAAAGTAAAGACAGATAATAATAATAATAATTCAGCCTATAAACGTCTCACTGCTGGGCACAGGCCTCCTCTCATGCACTAGAGGGTTTACTAGGTTAGGTAAATACTCAAACACATATAAAATAGTCATTAATTAATTAGCATTTTATATAGCATGTATGACTTAGTCTTTTTACGCCATCTGTCAAATCCAAAAACGCCATGCCCAGGTCAATCAAATATCAAATATCAAACATTTATTCAGCAAATAGGCCACAGGGGCACTTTTACATGTCCATTTTTACAAAAAAAAAAAAACAATTACAAATATGGAATCGATGAAATAATAAATACTTTATTAGAGATGTATACTGTCTCTAAATGTCAAATTACACAAATAAAACTATGATAAAAAAAAACCATAAAATACTAAAATTCTTTAGAGATGTATAAGTCTCTGTGCAGAGATAAAATATAAAAAAAGATATTAAATTATCCTTAGAGATGTAGAGGGTCGCCAAGGCTTGAATTCTTATATAAATAATTAAAAGACAAAAAAATAAAACAGACAAGAACCGAATGAAGTGTCTCACGTTAATGCCACTCAAAAGTAAAGTTACATACTTTAACAAAACATGTACGCCGTGTAAGCTTAAACAGACCGGTCTCCACTAACAGCACCCGTTCACGAGTATGACGCGTATCTCAGCCATCGCCTCTCTCAACCTTCATTCGGGAAAGTGGCGACCCGATCAACGACGCCACCGTAAGTAAAGACTTTTAAGCGAGCATGACATGTTCAAGCTGCCGGGTTGTATTAATATAAATATAATAAAAAATTTGTGAGATACAACATTTGTGCTTGTAAGTTACATTAAAGACGGCATAGCGCCACATAAACGCGACTACATATTATTTATAAGGAGTGCCTACCTATAAAACTAAATTATAAATTTCCGAATCATTAAAATATGTATTAAAATAAAATGAAATCTTAGAGGTATATAAGGTCTCTAAGTGTCCAAAACTAAAATAATACAATCAAACGAGAACATGATGTTCTCTTGTGTCAGTTCTACTGGATATCTCTGGCATAAGCTACCAAATATAAACCGTACTGAAAAATTTGGAAGGTAGAGGTAAGAAATGCAATTTCCATAGGCAGAACTAATGCAAAAGCGTCCAGTTGTCAGCTATAAATAATAGTTCCAAATCTCTCCACAGTAGCGCTAGAGTAACTAAGAATGTAGGCGTTATTGACGGAGAAAAGTACGCTATCTATGATTTGATTTTTTTTCAAGTAGGTATAAGGTATTGTAGCGCCACCTATTTAAGGTTTTTTAATGACACTTTTTGGTATATTCCATTCCTTACCTCCACCTTCCATACAGAAGATGTTGAAGGTTACCTTGACAACGTACGCCATAGCACTTATTAGCATGACTTACGGTGCCTTTATAAGTTCTTGGCGTTCAAAGTGTTAAAAAAAATTTGTACAGCTGTGGGAAACTGAGGGCTTACCGTGAACCACGTTCGACGTGTTACCTCTCTGTCGCTCTTGTAAATTCGTACGTAAGTGTAACAGGGAGGCAATACGTCGAACGTGGTTCGCAATAAGCCCTCAGATACTTACACTATTTTCAGTCTTTCCCCACCCAGTAACGTTAACCATAGTTCCCGGGCTTATCGAAACAGATTCATCAAACGTGATCAATGCTATCTTGTCATTATTATCAAAATCACTTATCGGCTCCTTCAGTTTCAGCAAACATATGTCGTTGGCATGGCTAGGGAACTGAAACTCGTCATGGCAAAATTTTTGCTCGGGTTTAATGAACACTCCTTCTTCGTCAAACAAGTTTGATAAACCAATGTAGCCCCACGTGTTTAAAGGTTCTTCGGCATTTCTGTAATATTTTTTAAATTTACTGAAGTTAATGTTGAACTTAAACCAGGGTTCGAATTAGAGTGGTGCCGTTGTATGAGAATCGTTATCGCTAGAGAATCTTCCTCCAACTAAAACTATCTCAAGAACGCCACGGCACAACCCTACTTTGAATATTAACGGAATTATTTTAAAACAAATTAACCAGCGGGGACCCAGCGCGCATAAGTTTTTGCAGAAATCGCGAAGCGTCTGGTTGACGCTATTGGTGACCGAAGAGCTGGCGGCTTCCTCGCACAACGTATCAGCATTGCGATACAACGAGGAAATACCGCCAGCATCCTTGGTTCAATGCTTCAAGGGCCTATTTTAACTTAAGCTAGTTGTAGTCATACCACTGAATATATTTATTATGTATAATGTTATTGTAAATAAAACGTTTGTCTAATTCCTTAACCATAATTTACATTACATAAACTTTTAGCCTCAGATAGCGTCAAATTACGGAGAAACATGAAGGAGTAAAACTATACTGAGTTTATTTTGTTTAGGTACTTAAATAAATGTAAACAATGGGTTTATACATTTTCGAGCAGGTAACTGAAACAAAGATATGCATAGAGGGTTGTTGGTGCCTACACTTATGTATAGTAGCGAAAGTTGGGTATGGCAGAAGAGGCATCATGGCCAAGTGAATGTAGTGGAAATGAGAAATTACAAGATAGAATTAGGAAAAATGTGATGAGGGAGAGAAAGAAAGGTATGTTGAGATAGTTTGGACATGTGGAAAGAATGTGTGAAAGAAGCTTAACAAAGAGAGTGTATAAGGGAGAAGTAGAAGAGGGAGCTTGAAGGGGTAGACCTCGGCGGACTTTCTCTGATCAAATCGGGGAAATCCTGAAGAAAGGCCAGGTCAAGAGCGCCCTAAACCGACGAGCGTGTATGAGGAATGTTATGAAAGTGAAGGAAGCAAAAGAGGTATGTTAAGATCGTAGTAAGTGGAAATCCGTGGTCTCTGCCTACCCCTCCAGGAAATAGGCGTTGCTTGAAACATTTGTCAATTAACTAACCAAATAGAAAACTGCCTGGACCTGTTTATTGGTACTAATCATACACTGTCAACGTTGGTTGAAAATTACAATTACTATCAAAATTAAATATGTACAATAAATTAGGTCAATGGGTATACAAAATTTTAATTATCGATTCGAAAATAAATACAATAGTAAACGAAGGCAGCCCAATTAAAAATTAAAAACTATAATAATAAATAAAACATAAACTATAAATGCAATTATGTAAAGTCAAATGATATGGTTTTTTTAGGGACTTTTATTCATCAAAGAACTCGTTTACTGTGTAATTCGCCTTCATCAAGGTAGCATTTTAAGTTTATTCATAAATTGACGTTCCGTGTTAACGTTTCTAATAGCACAACAAATCCATTTAAAACCAAAATTTTAATTGCATATCGCAAAAAAAAAACTTAAAAAGTACAGTGCTCTAGAGGAGAAACGTATCATTTTCTGTGCACTTTTTAGTTAGAACAACAGCGACCCACTTTTAGAGCATGAGCAATGAAAACTAAATTAGGTAATATTGATTGATCAAATTACCCCGAGATATTCCTATTAGCAAATTAGCACGATTATAGCAGTTTCATTTTTACGTTCAGTAAGTAATATAATCTGTAAATTAAATTGACTTGAAGAATATTCTTGCCCAATAAATAATATATCTTATTGTGGTTTGTTTACATACAATACCTAAAGAAATACACTGTAAAAATCAAGCTCCGTGGCATGCCACAGAAGATACTAATGTATATTCAAAATAACTAACCGGAAGCAATGCGCAGCAGTCAAGATAAACTGTTCGTGGATGATGGATCCTCCGCAAAAAGACGTATTTCCATCTTTGTTCGCCGTCCATAACGCAGCCATCCAGGGAGCGTCTTCGATATCGGTTATATGACCACCGATAATGCGCTGGGTGAGATCATCTGAAGCTGCCACTTGTAAAACTGTAAATATAACAGCTATTCCTACACCCTTTTTAAATAAATAGATGCATAGGAAACATCCATGACTCAAGAACAAATATGTGTGTTCATCACACAAATGGCATCAGGCATGCCAGAAAATTGGCGGTGCAGACTCAACTTAAAAAAAAACAGAGAGCTCATCAAAACAGATTTGGAAAGTAGTAAACAGACACCGCAACAAAAGTAGCGGTAAATCGCCTGAAAATATGCTATGAAGTAATCGGACAGACAGACGGACATGACGAATCTATAAGGGTTCCGTTTTTTGCCATTTGGCTACGGAACCCTAAAAATGAAGATCCAAATGGGCAATTCTCAATTTTAAACGGTCCCAGCGCTTTTTGTACAATGTTCCTGGAGCAATTTTGTGACGAAAGTGTTTCAGATAACACTGGTAACCTTGCTCTGTCAATACTTCGTACACACGTTGAAAGAGTAGAAAATGACATGGTGTTTGAGCAGGTGGACCCACAGGAAATTACTGTGATGGTCAAGAAACTAAAATCCAAGACATCGAGCGGGTATTATCAAAGATAATGTTGATATATCCTAGCGGGTCCAGTGCGTTGAAAATACTGTATTTCCAGACCAATTCAAGATAGCTAAAATTTTACTAGTGCACAAAAAGGGTTCGAAAACTGATCAGAATAAGTAAGTAAGTAAGTAAGTAAATATTCTTTATTGCACCACAAAGAAGACAAATTTAAAAAACAGATAACCCAACTAACTATAGGCCCATCTCACTTTTACCTACACTATCCAAGCTGCTTGAAAGAGTTATGAAAGACAGGCTCACCAGGCATCTGTATCTGAATAAAATTATAAATGAGAGACAGTTCGGGTATCAGAAGAGTAGAGGCACAAATGACGCGATTAGCACTCTCATTGCTGACGCAGTTGGCCAACTTAACCACAAGAAAAAAGGGCGGGAGTGCTGCTGGATCTTAGCTCCGCTTTTGATATGCTCAACCACAACATACTGCTATTGAAGCTGGAGCACAATGGAGTCAGAGGCAACTCGCTGGCCCTATTTCAGGCGTCTCTAACAAATAGAAAGCTCTTTGTAGAAATACAGTGGAACCATGATCAACATGAAAAAGTCGACAGATCACGCATTCGTATCGAGGGGTTCCACAGGGCTCCATATTAGGCCCTACTTTCTTCATTATTTTTACCAACGATCTAATTAATTACATTGAAGATAATGTCCCCGACACCACCTTAGTTGTTTTTGCGGATGATACGAATGCCGTTATATCAGGAAGCTGCATATCAGAATTAAACATTAAGGTTAATTATGCTCTGGGAACATTCACGAGGTGGTTTCAGGCTAATCATTTCTGAAAGCCAAAATGACCAATGTAATGTTATTTAGAACCACTGCCAAAAATAAAGATGCATTGCAGATTTCCCTTGAGGGCGATAAGATAGATCAGATGGAGGCTGCTAAACTTTTAGGGGTGTACATTAATTCCTATTTAAACAAGAAGCCTTAATTATCTGCTGTGATAAACGCAGTAAATTGCGCATGCTATGCCCTCAGAAGTCTTAGGGATGAGTTGTGATCGACTCAACTGAGAATGGTTTACCATGCACTGGTCGAATCCAAATTGCGTTATAGTATCCAACTCTAGGGCAATAGTTACAAATATAATGTACAGTAAACTAATGTGGTAGTGTAAAAAAACACTCTACCCTCGCAGTTTACTCATACATACAAACTATACTACAATACCTTAAAAATAAATATTAAGCTCTCGGTCTTCTGCTGGATATGTCTAAAGCGTACGACAGAGTATCCCATCCAATCCTCTTAACGAAGCTGTATGAAATAGGTATCCGAGGCAATGCCTACTACTGGCTTAAATCATACCTCAAAAACCGACCACAATTCGTACAAATAAACATATATTTCGGTTTATTTTTTACTCCAAATATAGGACTCGGTTGTGTTTTTAGATAACGACTTCGTATTATTAGATTGCCCAATTAGAAATGAAATAATTGACAAAGAACGAAAAAATACCGTTTTCGTTCCCATAGATAAAATACCGGTTTCCGATCCCTGGTACAAATCGAACATCACCATACAGACTCTGGACAACTGCAAAAAATACAATCTAAGTGGATTACAATTAACAACTCCATCCCCCAAGCTAGTGTCCTTGGATGCGTGCATTCTTAATATATATCAACGACCTCCCAAAAGTCACTAACCATAAATGTATCCTATTCGCGGACGATATATCCCTCTTTTCTAAACACGAAAACTACTCTAAATATTTTTCATGTATAAACGTAGCGTTCACTAATATATCGGAGTGTCTACGAAACCACAACTTGGTAATAAACACAACAAAAACAATACAATTTAGACTATATCAAAAACGACCTCTTGATCTAACACCAGTTCTAAAGGACCTGACCATCCAAGAAGAGGCTGAATGCAACCTTTTAGGACTAACTATAGACACCCATCTCAACTGGAAAAAACATAAAGCAAAAAAACCAAAATTATCTTCTTTCCTTTTCGCCTTCAGCATACTAAAGTCTAACACACCAATTGCGCCTTGTCTGCTTACTACGCATATGTGCAATCCTGGCTGAGCTACGGTCTATTGCTCTGGGGCCATACCAGCGACGATAACCTATTAATCATGCAAAAAAATGCATTCGCATATTAATTAACACTCCCCACTAGACTGAAAATTGTAAATCTCATTTCCAGAATCTTCGAATATTGACCCTCCCCTCACTATACATTCTAGAAATAACGACCTTCGTAGAAATCAATATAAATCTTTTCCAGTATAGTAAAAGTGAGCGCCTTAAGGACATCTTAATGCTCCCAGAACCCGTTTTAGATATCTTTAAAAAAGGACCATATTACCGTGCGATAAAAATATATAATAGGCTACCAAAGGTTATAAAAAACATACGAAAAGTACATTTATTTGCAAATCGACTCAAGACTATCCTTATAAAAAAATCATACTATTCTATAGACGAATTCATGCAGGACAACGATATAGATATTATATAGTGGTAGCTTCACAATTGTCGCACGAATTAGTTAAAAACGAGTATAAATTCAATATCATCAATTCATAGCTCATGGGAGCCTGGGGTCCGCTTGGCAACTAATCCCAGTAAATGGTGTGGGCACTAGTTTTGTATAAATTCAATATAATAATAATAATTCAGCCTATATACGTTCCACTGCTGGGCACAGGCCTCCTCTCATGCGCGAGAGGGCTTGGACTTTAGTCCCCACGCTAGCCCAATGCGGATTGGGGGATTTCACATACACCTTTGAATTTCTTCGCAGATGTACGCAGATGTTTTCCTTCACCGAAAAGCTTGTTGGAAAATATCAAATGATATTTCGTACATAAGTTCCGAAAAACTCATTGGTACTAGCCAGGATTGTAACCCGCGACCTCCGGATTAAAAGTCGGACGTCATATCCACTCGGCCACCAGCGCTTTTCAATATAGAAAGTAAAAAGTAAAATATCGTTCGGCCCTTTTAACCTCGTCAAAAACAAAAGAGAGAAGAGCGTAATGAGTATATTTAAATGTTATTATATTAAATTTTATAAAACTTAACCTTTTGAACGCTTTTCCACACGTGTCAAGAAATGCCATGGACGCCAAAAAGTTAACTGGTGAAGAGCGAATATGAAGCTTAACTGACAGTAGGAAAGTCGCTTTGACAACGTCCGCCATAGCCTTTTTAATGGTCATTGGCGTCGCGGGCACGACAGACGATGACCGTTTTAGTGGTCTTTGGCGTTGAAAAGGTTAAAGGACCGACCTGTCGCTTTTTGGTGAAGGAAAACATCGCGACGAAACCAGATTAATAAGGCCTAGTTTC
Source organism: Cydia pomonella (assembly GCF_033807575.1). Lineage (NCBI taxonomy): Eukaryota > Metazoa > Arthropoda > Insecta > Lepidoptera > Tortricidae > Cydia > Cydia pomonella. The sequence continues at coordinate 3,673,276 of NC_084722.1, forward strand.
TCCTCTGGGTTGGAAGGTCAGATGGCGCTAGCTTTTGTAAACACTAGTGTGCCTACGGGCATTCTTGCTTCCATCACAGGCTCCCATGAGCCGTGGCAAAAACGCCGGGACAACGCAAGGAAGATGAATAAAAATAGTCACCTGATCCTGCTAATAACACACTTATAGCGACTAACGCCATTGTCAGCGAACGCGCCATGGTAATAAACCTGACAAATTCTACAACGTATCAAATTTTGGTTAATTAAAAGTGTTTATTACAAATGCGACCTGCAATTTCCATTTCCTTAATTTATACCGAACAAGAAGTTTACTTTAATTACGTGTATTATCAGCGTTGATAAGTCAAGTTTATGATCCCGTTGAGCTCGTTTTTACGAGTTGTCGATAATAATCATTATATACTTAATTGAGGCGGGCATGATACTGAAAATATACGATATATATTAGTTTCACAGTTTTTTTGATTACTGTTATGCAGTAAAATTTAATGAATAAATAATGCCCTCATACCGGTGTCGCCCTTGCGCCATCCTAGATGTCGCTTTTTCCGGGGGCGCATCTTGTAGGGGCGAGTCATCAATGTCATCATCTGTGGGAAATAAAATTGTATACCGTTTTATTAGGCAGGCGTCCGGTTTTTTATCACATAGCCCAGTATTTAGTCCATCGCTTTCACCTAATTGTCTAATTCATTTTAGATCCCATCAACCTTTAATAGTCCTTACACCCTAGCGGGTGCAGCCTCTGCATGCGTCCCATGACACGGGCAAGGGCAGCATCCCCTCGGTGTATCCCTTATATTTCATTCAAAAAAGGGACTCTATGTATTGGTTTCTGCTCCGCGCACGCCTCCCAAATGTCCGAAACATCATTGTTAAATACAAGTTAAAGTGTTTTAATATTTTTATTCCTTAAAAGTTTAATCTCAATAATTAAACGACTATGAAGTAATATTAGTTGTACATTAATTACCTTTAAAATGTTTTGAATATTCTAAAAATAAATCTTATCGTCAATTTTCTAATTTATTTCTGCAAAATTGATAAGAATTTGCTTTCATTTTAATTGTGAACCCAACAACAACTTTAATTATAAATTATCTGCAAACGTAAGTTTAATTAATTACAATGATTTTGTTAAACTCGATTACTAATTATAAATGAATAAATGATTTATAGTAATAAGCTAAAAGTATTACTTGCTAGTTACTAATAATCATGCAGTGGTTTATAATAGGAACGTCAACATTACAGTCCACATTTTCAATGAACGTTGTGAAAATGAAGACCATTGGATTATTATCGGTAGTTTTTTCAGTTAATCTATTAAGTCAATCAGCTGGGATTTCCGTTTCATATAGTGTAGTTGTACAAGTTTTTTATATGTTTCTTAATGTTAAAATTGTTTTATACCACGTCGGTGGCACGCCGCTTTTAACGGTTTTAACACAAATATATTATCTGTATTTGTGTTAAAACCGTTAAAAGCGGTATAAAGCTTGGAAATAGTTTCTTATATATCCTATAATTTATTTAAGTATAGTCGGATCAAGCGCAAACTTTGCAATGGCAGAGTGTGGAAGTGTCTATGAAAATGCGAAGGTTTATTTTGCGACTCTTCCACACGCTGTGGTGTCAATATCCTTATAAAATGTAAACCTTTTCTTAACAGAATACCACTGTACAGAACCTCCGTCAATTGTCAGTTCCTCTCATGTCGGCAGAAACCTGCACGGAGCACTATCCTAGTGTAAACAATGACTTACAGATTTGTGCTGGGTCGCTCGGCCTAGACGCATGTGTGGTAAGAGAACCGTTTTAGTATTTTTATAGAAATATTATTCATAATATACATATAGGACAAACATACCTATAAAGACCAAAGGGCCACGCCACGAAATGTTGCTGGCGACTTCCAGCGATCATCTGATGAAGATGGATGATGATTTTAAATGTATATTCAAGCCAAACAAAAGACGTTATAAAATGAATTTCGCTACATATGTTAATAGTACATTATCTTAGAATAGCTAGGATAAATATTCATGATCTTAACAACAGGTACTTTAACTTCGCCGATTAGCGTTTTTCAAGAGAAAAATAGCATTCATTATAAAAATGCGCAAATCAATAAAAATTTGCAAAAAACCGATGACACCGTTTTAGCACTTTCAACATTATTTATCATGGAGGACTTAATTTTCTCCTGTCAACCATCGGTCGAAACAGAAATGCGTTAAGAAAAAAATCCATTCAACTAGGAATAAAATAATAAATAGGGTTGCCATCTCTAAAATTTGGAAACCAGGACAAGACGCGTGAAAACCCCGCATTTTACAGTCCAGAACCCGGACATGTCAACAGGTTTTTTTAAACAGGTTGTGCGTGTGTCGCGGGCGGCCTACGATCTGAAACTTTTAAACCCGGACTACAAATGAAGTTTCCCCGGACGCTCTCCGGATGCCCTCTAAACTATGTCAAATCCGGGGAAACCCGGACGGATAGCAACCCTATCTGTACGCTTAACCCGTTCATCAAAACACCTTGTAACACAAAGTCCCCCTATAGACTCAAAAACTACTGAACGGATTCTGTTTTCATTAGGTACATAATATCAATAGAGTGATTCTTGAGGACAGGTTAAGGTGTATAATTTTACTAAGTCGAGGACTAAGTACTTGACAGACAAACATGCATGTCCTGTGACAACATACTATTTATTACATATGATTCTGACTATACCCACGTCACTACACACAACATATTACTATAATAGTGATTTGTCAAGGGAACTGCATGACGAATCACCTCATCAGGGCAGCGTAATTTGGAATCACGGAGGCTGGAAAATAAATAACAAAACTCGTTTATAAGGGCTATTTTCTAAATTGGGGGTGGTTTTGTTGGTTACAGGGGCTATTGTTGCTTGTTTTGGATTGAAATGTACAGTCTGTGGGTATTTTTGAGAGATACACGATGAATTTTTCTTTTTCCGTACCACTACTATTACACCTTATAAACCTAGAGCGGTACCTGTTATAAAAAAAAATTCTACTCGTCGACTGTAATGGTTGAATTAATATTTTGTATACCAAACTGTCATTGGGTACTTTTCATGTATGGGCTCCCAACTCAACTGTAATATTCATTTCGAAACGGTTTAATCAACTATAATGAAATTGAACAATCACAGCTCGCTGCGGTCAAGACCACTATTACACCCTATAAACCTAGAGCGGTTCCTGTTATAATATATTTTTTTATTAAAAATGTAAGGTATAAATATGGCCGACCGTTCTAGACAGCTCAGTCAGTTGTCGGGTGTCAGACCGTCAACCTCTCCAGCATCTCCTGAGGATGCCTCGTAGAGAGGCGAAACACGTGTCGAGTTTTGTACTTTTGGTGGTGGGTTGTTATATTTATTTGCGTATTTATTTTTGCGGTGGGAGGGTGGGAACATTAATTGCATGTAAAAATACGCAAGTAAGTATAACGGGTTAGCACTGTTTGACTAACACGTTATTTTCTCGCGGATTAGCAAAGTAATATTTCTTGCTTTAATTAATTAATCTATCGTTCACTGGTACTAATATACTCCCTCTGTTTTCTTTGCGTAACAGTTTTTAGAAAAGTACGTAACATAGAAATATATTTTACGTACGTATAAGTTCATGTTCATCAAGATTTGTAATGAATCGTTTTATAATGAGAGCGTAATTTTAATTGTATGGTAGCGGTTTTGTAGCGCATGCAACATGCAGAATTCCACTTGCTTTATATTTCGTGTTTGGGCAAAAAATCTCGATTTTCCGGTTTTGTCTATACCTCTAACCCTATGCTAGGTTGGTACCGCGGGGGCTACCTAATTTCTCACTAGTGAAAAGAATCACGTCCGTTAAAAAGGCAATTTTAGCATCCCACTTATATGATTCAAATTCAGGTAACAGCATTCGGATTATTCCGCGATAACGTTTGTGTAATGTAGGACGATAGGTAAGAATATTCGAAGATATCAAAAAGCTGTTATATAAATTAGAGCCATATTTATAGGATGCTAAAATTGCCTTTTGAACGGGCGTGATCCTTCTCACTAATTCGGTGTTCGGTAGCCACCGCGGTTCACAAAAGAAACACATTTGAGGGAAAAAATCATTTAAGATAATTCGTACTATAATTCTCTACAAGTGTTGCCTGAATTGGTGACTTCACAACGAGTTGTCTAGCCAAAGGGTTTGTTATAAAATTGTAGATCATTCGGTTAAATATTGGTGCTATAAATCATAAACGGCCGGTCGTTAGTCAGGCGACAGATGTGGATTAATGTGCTTGCACCGCGGTCCGATGGATCTTCATATCTGAGAGCTAGCACCGGAAAAGCGTAACGTTTCGGTAATTTAGTGTTTTTTTTACGAAAAAAAACTTATTGTACATAAAGCAGACTTAAAAGTCCGAAGCAAACTCGGTTCTCCACTACATTTTTTTTTTTTTTTTTTTTTTTTTTTTTTTTTTTTTTTTTTTTTTTTTTATTTATTATCACAAATAGTATGGTACATTTTAAACTTGTGTTAGGTTCGCCAAACTGGCGTTTAACGGCGAAATGAGGCACTCATTTTCAACGTTAGTACCTTAATCTAAATTATATGATTAACTTATAATACTAAGGTTAATACATATTTATATCATATTAACACAGTATAAGTAGTTGTAGTATATTTACCTATCCTATTTATTTATTCAGACATGCGTTGTACCTATTAGCAACTTCTTAATTTTTGATTTAAAGATGTTTTTACTAGCACATTCGTCTTCTACTGATAACTCATTAAATATTCGCGGTGTGATATAGCTACGCGTCCTTTTACCATAGTAGTTGCTAGCGGTTGGTTCCACGTATTTACGACGCTTTAACCCTCTTGGCGCTCGGGTATATACTCGCGGAGTTTTAAATTTGGGATTATTAAATTGCTCAGCTGCTATTAAGTACTTAACTTTATCATGCACTGGCAGGATGTTCAGTTTCTTAAATAAGACCGTGTAATCGTTTCTACAGTTTGCTTTAGTTTTTTTATCAATTATATTTTTTAATAGCCGTAGTTGTAAGTTTAATATTTTGTCCAGATAAGTTTTGAAGGTGCGTCCATAAGCTATTAAACCGTATCCAATTATAGCATCCGCCAGCGCATGGTATAACATTCGTAATATTTTATTATTAACTATATTTTTTAAACTAATAATTTTACACAGTATAGATCTTAATCTATTACATACAGAATCTATGTGTATTTTCCAGTTAATGTGTTTATCTATAGTTAGGCCTAGGTATTTAAATTTATCAACTACTTCTATTGATTTACATTTACAATCTCGTTTCTCGATATGCAAACAATCGTATGTGTGACCAATAATTTTAATAGGCTCCTGGGTTGGTTTTATGTATGGTGAATGTATGAGTAGAAATTTGGTTTTTTCAGTGTTCAATATTAAACCATTATCGTGAGACCATTTAAGTATATTTTCGAAGTCCTGCTGTATATAAGTCTGTACGTTAATAAGGTCTTTATCAGCAAATAGTAAGCAAGTGTCATCCGCATACATGTATGTGGAACAGTTCCGTACAACATTAGTTACGCTGTTCACATGCATTATGTACCCGAGTGGGCCATACACCGAGCCGGTCGGCACCCCGGTCTGCACCTCTGCCTCGTCACCGCTGACACCGTCCACGGAGACACGCAGGGTTCGTCGCGACAAATATGTACGGAACCATTCCAACACCGGACCACGAACCCCACATTCGTCCATCGCCTGCAATAGTTGTTCGTGGTCCAAGGTATCGAAGGCTTTTTTAAAATCAATAAAAAGCACCCCTATGTACTTTTTATTATTTAAATTACTATAAACTTCATCTGTAAATTGAGCCAGGGCCGTAGACGTACTTCTTGATTGCCTAAAACCATGCTGCGCATCCGAGATAATGTTATATTTCTCAAGGAAAGTACTTATCTGGTTCACAATTACTTTTTCCATGATTTTATTGATGACAGGTAAAATCGCTATAGGCCTATAGTTTGAGTACTCGGAATGACTCCCCTGTTTATGTATTGGCCTTATAATATGCAAACGTTGCATTCTCATTTTAAAACGACTAGCTAGATTGCTTTGAAAATTTGTACTTACAATAATATAAGGTTCTAGGCTTGTAATTAGTTTATGTAGCTTCAGATATCATAGTAAAAAAAATACATTTTATTATTGGCAAAACCTGCATAAATTTGATGAAAGTAATTTTTAGTGTTCCGTACAAAACTTTGTTCACGGAACACTTATTTAAAAGTAAAAAGAACTATTTCTATAGAAATTTGAAAACTTTGTAAACTTCTTGGCACAATGCTAACTGCCGGTACAAAATTGTAGCCCGACTAAATAACGAATTAAAGAAAAATACATGAAAATCTTGCTTATGTTATTCTTATTTCTCAGAATATCTTGCAATATCTTGTTAAAATTATAATGACACAAAACGGCAAAGTTTTATCCGGGCAACCTATTTTATTGGAAAATATAAGACGGTCTTTGTACAACCAGATCCAATTAAAAATAACTTCGCGTACTACTTTAAAGTCTTCGGTTTTACGAAACAGAATTTAATTAAAGCTTAATGAACAATAAAGCAACAGACCATAGAGTGCCTAGAAAATGGCAGTTCATTGCAGAGTGGCAAGACTGGAAATAATTTTCCGTTCGCGCCAAAAGTTCGGGAGTTGTTACAAATGCTTTTTAGCTGAGGTGTAATTTCTCGTTGAATTTCAAATTGGTGAAGAAGTTTAATTTTTTTTTGCTCACTGTAAGACCTGCAGATCTGTTTAACCACTCTTTAATCCATACCCGGCAATTCAACATGGTATACGTGGCTATTACAGTGCGTTTTTTTAGCATTAGAATAAAGGTAAACAATCTTGACGTGTCTTATTACTGAAAATTATTTAATAACGTTTTAAAAAATAGTTAAAATTACTTATAAAAGCAAAAGTATGTAAATAATCGTGTATGATTTTTAATTGTTACATTTGCTGTGGCTTATTTTTCAACAGAGTTTTTTAATTTATTCCCTCAAACCCTGAGCTGTTAAATAAAACTGTCTTTCTTTTGTGCACCGCGGTGGCTACCGAACACCGAATTAGTGAGAAGGATCACGCCCATTCAAAAGGCAATTTTAGCATCCTATGACTCAAATTTATGTAACAGATTTTTGTTATCTTCGAATATTCTTACCTATCGTCCTACATTACATTACACATGCGTATAACATGTGTATTGTTTTGTATAATAAGCTCCCTCATGAATTGACAATGTTGCGTGGAAATGAATTTAGGATAAAACTGACTAAATGGCTACAAGACAATTGCTTTTATACTGTTAAGGACTATTTAAATTTCAAATTGTAATTTATAATTTTTCATTATCATATTATGACATAACTTTGACATACCTACGAATCTATTTTAGTTTAGCTTAGTATTTCTATTTTAATCTCATTTATTTTTATTTGCATTATGTCATTGTTTTTATTAGGATTATTAAAATTTTATGCATGTACCTGATGTACTCTACTAGTAAATGTAAATTACAAACATTTTGCATGTTGGCTATATGTCGACTGAATACTGATGCTAAAACTGTTTTAAGACCTTATTGTAACGTATTCTGGCAAATAAACATTTCTAATTTCTAATTTCTAATTTCACAAACGTGTTATCGCGGAATAATCCTAATGCTGCTACTTAAATTTGAATCATATAAGTGGAATGCTAAAATTGCGTTTTAAACGGGCGTGATCCTTTTCACTAGTGAGAAATTAGGTAGCCACCGCGGTGCACAAAAGAAACGATGCCTTTTATTTAACAGCTTAGGGATTATGGTGAAAATAAAAGATCATTTCAGAGAATTCGTATTATACTTATCATCCTAGCATAGGTTTAAGGCAATGGTAAAAGTAAAAATGGGAATTTTTTATAGGAAAGTTTTATAAGGAATACAAAGCAGGTTGAATTCTGCATGCTGCATGTTCTTACAATCCGCTACCTTAGCTACCGCTACCTCAGTCTCAATTGAAGAATCAAAATCAAAATTCTCCATGTAGATTAGTGTAAACACACACTTTAATTCTGTAGTTGTGATTTTTCCATTATTACTTTTTTTTACTGAACGGTAAAACCCGTTTTGCCGCATAGGACCTAATAGAATATAAGCATCGGAATGTGCGCCGTATCCGGAAAACAAGTAAGCAGTCAAGTGCCGCATTTTTAGATTTTATTGTTTAATGATGCATCAACCTAACACGTTCAATAAAATAAATATCGACACTGTAAACAATTGCAAATCAAGGAACAATCTATCGGATCGTTGAGACCCGATCCGATAGATTGTTCCTTGATTTGCAATCAAACTATAAAGTCAATCTACCTGCGATTTGAAGATTAACTAGGATAACTATTTAAGAAAATATTGTTTTCAAAACGTGTGCATGAATTATCAAAATGTTATAGATGATGGCAATTAAACAAGAGCATATCCACCAGATATTTTCAACCCGTTAACCTCGGATCTGTATTCCTACAAATGAAGAATTATGAATTGTGAATTATGTCCTAAAAAAACCCATCTCATACCCAGGTAAAGTCACTGAAATTCTTTGCCGTAGTGAACGTGTTAAGATGTTAGAGCGCGGGCCAGGAGTATATTTCGTCAGTTGATAGGTTAGATGTTGTTTTAAATAAAATAAACACCGTCAGCCGATTGTATCGCGGTGGAAAGACCGTCAGGTGTAAAATGAACATGTAAAAAATACACGCATTATCACTTTATGTCCACAAAGTATGCGTAATGGGTAAATTGCGTAATCCATTTATGGCGTTTCAGGCGTTCACCTGATGATATGCTACATGCAAAACTTCATGATTTGTTATTTCTATCATAAAAAGGTAAAGTGCTTATTTTTACATGTTCATGCGACCAGCTGACGTTCTTACCACCACGATATAACCGGCTGACGATTTTTTTAATTAACAATAGCATCTGAACTATCATCTGACAAAGTATCAAACGGAATGCGATGTCAATCTTTTTTACGTGTTTCGGTAGCTGCCATTCCTCAACCCACTAACGAAGCGGGAGCTGACGTCCACGAGGGTTCATCATACATAGCCGTTAACGTTAACCACTATTCGAATTTTCGCCGGAGAGGCGATTGGTCATTGAATCTGTTCCTGGCACTCGGTCTAGGTGAGAGTAAGTAATAGGTACGCTCTTTTCTTGAAGGTTTGAAGGTAGGTTTCATCATTTCCCTTCGCTCGCCAAGCAAGAAGAATAAACCAGGAAGTAAAATGGCCGCCAGATAATGTCCTCGGCTAATTGTTGAGCGAATCGCAGTAATCGGACGTCGCAATAAAGGCGCAGGAGGATTAAATGATTACTGTTTCGAAATTAAACAATTAAGAATGCCCGTTGAATGCTTTTTGGCAGAGGTTTTGTAAGTAGCTATTGAATTTAAAAAATAGGGTTTGAATCAGACGTTATTTTGCGGAATTATTTTTGTCTTTTATTTTTTTTTAATTTAAGTTCTTTATAGGAAGCGCTGGTGGCCTAGCGGCAAGAACGTGCGGCTTGCATTTCGGAGATCACGGGTTCTAACCCCGACTCGTACTAATGAGGTTTTCGGAACTTATGTACGAAATTACATTTGATATTTACTGCGCTTTACGGTGAAGGAAACATCGTGAGAAAACTGGACTAAGATAGGTAAATGAAGTTTAGTGTTTCTATTGGTTTATGACAAATACCTCCCTCGCTACGTGTCCTGTGTCCTCGCACAGCTTTGATGAAAACGCAGCCTAAGAATGCATACATAAATATCCCTATAAACTATGGAGTTTATGAGGATATTTATGTATGGACGACGTAGCACTTGGTGTGAAAACTTAGCGTGGTTCAACTCTCCTTGTGTTTATTTTGATAGGCCCATGATACTTCCTAGATATCTATATTTTTTGTGAGCCGTAAGTACACTGCATGCGAAAAAATACATATCCTCGCTTATTTTTATTATATAACAGTCTTTTTTTTCTATTTAGTAGAAAAAAATACTCTTTTCACTAAAAAAAAGTCCGATAGACTTTAAGGTAATAATAAAGTACCTAAACTGTCATTTCGACATCAAAGCGTCAAATTCTAGGATCCCAAATATCTTACAAAATTACAATAAAATGCTTAATCAGAATTTCTCTGAAGTAAATTTTGCGCAGCGCGCCAAAGTACCGCAACGAATTGGTGATTCAAAATGTAAAATTACAGATGGGAGTTTCAAGCGTAAATGTCCTTACAAAGCTTGCAATAAGGTCGGTTGTCGTAAGTTCTGGCACACGCCCTATGCGGCATATGACCCTGGATTTGTAGGACAGCTATGGCCCACGGTGTTATCTGTTGGGATAGCGGAGTGTTTTTTCGGTGTGATTCTGGTAGCAATTGTGATCGCTAATAGAGAAAAATATGAAAGTATATATGGAACTGACGCTGCTAAGAGTAAGTGATTTTGAACGTTTTAATGTAGGAACAATGTGCGGAATTCTTCATAGCAAAAATCAAACTGTCAGAGGGATTGACCTAACTGTTTTATCGACTTATCGATGTTACGGAATAATATCGCATTAGGTATCCATAATCAACTTAAAAGATTATTCTGTAACATTTAACCTCTTTGATAAGCAACTTGCATCTCCGTATTAAAGTAAATCATGTCAGCGTCACATATGTCATTTATGTCACTTGAGTTTTCGTAAGTGATTTCCATGCCGTGTTACTAAAATGGTTAATCCTAACTAAAAGAAAACAATAAAAAAATGGATACAGAAAGATTCTTATTTCAGTTTCAAAGAAGATTCTTCCACAATATATTGCTCTAAATGTTACGTTCATTTACATCATAAAAGTATTTTCTGTTTTATTCTTTACTATTATACCAAAATACGGTGGCGGTCAGCTAATTAGGGACACCTGTGTTTCGTTAAGTGACAAATATTTATCGATAAGTCGATAAAACAGTTAGGTCAATCCCTCTGACAGTTTGATTTTTGCTATGAAGAATTCCGCTCATTGGTAGGAACTTAGTGGCGAGCGTGCAGCGGAGCGTTTGGCGGCGCGTGCAGAGTGGCGTCGAGCGTCCGAGGGATGTGATGTGACGATGTGAGGGCCACCACGAACCTTTCTCTTTTACTCCAATTAAGGCGTAATTAGAGTGACAGAGAAAGATGCCTGCAATTCGCGAACTTCGGTGTTGACGGTAGACCCTCTGAGCAGCCACTTGCACGTGATCCTCTGGGGTTGCAGGTGTCCATAGGCTACGGAGACAGCTTACTATCAGGCGGGCCGTACACTTGTTTACGACGTAGTATAAAACCCAAAGCTATCAACTAGGAGATTAGGGTTTCCTCTCCCCCTCTTTTCGACGCGGAATCGGCAAAAGCCGATAGAAAAAGCACGCAATAAAAGGGAAAAAGGCGTTCGGTTCGTCTCGACGACGCTGACGACACGTCGACATCGTTTTCGGTCTTATTGCTTTTTAATTTCACATGCTCTGAAAAAGAGTCATTGTTGTATGTACTAAAACGTGTGCAGAAAGTAATACGTTTCTGCTTCCAAGTACGACTTTTCCTTTTTTTACGATAAGCAATTAAAATTTGGTTTTAAACGGTTGGTGTTAAACGGATTTGTTTAAAACCAAATTTCCATTCTGATATTTAACTCCCCGTTCCATAAATAACGATACTTTTACCAAAACGGTAAGCAAAAAAAATTGAAAGTCTCACGAATTGCTATAAAAAAATATATTTAGTCATGTTAAAAAAAAACAAATGTATTTTACTCTCCTCGTATTCGAAATGAAAATAGAGTGTTAACTCCGGTGAAAGGCATCTTTTAATTTCTCTCTCGGAATTCTCGGATACTTGGCGGATAAAACTACCTCGGATGGACTATAAATGAGTGCCTTTCGTGCTAAAGTCAATTTCAGGTCGATAAGTGTGGGGAGACCCCTAACGATCATATCTAAGCCATAATTAAGTATCTCTTACTGATGCCTACTGATATAAAGTTCTTTAACTCTTCCTCTGTGTCTGCAACTTAGGTAATCAGAGCTTAAAATCTGCTTTTTTACACACTTCACACGTGAACCACTGTCAGCGGCGTACAATCTTATAATGTGTCTTTAAATAATTACCGTATGTCTCAAATTCATTGTAATTCTACAGTAGTAAGTCTAACAAGTATTGTTGGACTTGTGACACTGATGCTGTGTGGGGTGATGCTGCTCGTGGCGATCATCCTGGACATGCGCAAAATCATGTGGGTAAGTAGATCTATGAAAATATTGCAGGGACCGGACAACACTTTCCTCGATAAAAGCCTGTCAATGAGCATCCCTTTAAGACGCCTAACCCAGTGAAAAGCTTACTAGTTCTAGCTGCTAGCCCTTTCATTTTACTATCCCTTATAGAACAGTAAAGCTAGCCCTGTGCAATTGCTTACTGCTATTCTATATGCCTCGCAATCCCTTTATAAGGGATACCCTAATAATTTAGCGCTTTTTATGAAACTTTCCCTTGTTGTATACTAGTTCTAAATACAACTTTTGTAGGTAGCCAGTATTTTGACTTTTACAGTCCCTAGTAAAATAGTAACTGTCAATATGTGATTTATAAACAAGGTAGACGATTAAAAATTACCACGCCTATATGCTAAAAGGGAAATCCTTCATAAGGCTAATCATTATAAGTAATATGCAAGGTATTGGTGAGGGGATGATTAGGGTTTTATACGGGTATTGAGATACCGATTAATTAAATGGGCTACCGCTTAGACAAGATCTTGAAAAGTAAAATGATAGGGTTTTGTCAGACAAAAAGTATGGTGACTTAAGGCTTATGCAAAACCCTGTGACGTCACGGCTACGTCACAACCCATACAAAACCTTTATAAGGAATAGCGAGCCGGTCTCTCAAGTATTGTCTGCCATCTGCTACATCTTTTCTCATGTGCGCTTATAAGAAATGAATACACAAACGCAATGAACTTTGATGAAGATCTTAAGAGAAAGGTCTTCTCAAGACAAACATAGTCCCCATTTTCCTCTCACCTATGGAAAAGCGGTCGTCCACTATCATATTAATGGTTGCATAAATTCCACATACTTATCTGCTTCTGTTTGAATTTTTGAATTAAAGTCTGTTGCTATTGTCGTTTGCTATTGAATGTCTTTCTAACTGTAGATTATACCTATTTTGCAAAAAATAAAAATAAGATTACATCTCATACAAAAAGCTTCTACTCCGTCACATTTTTTTGGACAAAAAAATAATACAACTAAAAGGATTTCGATTCAAATATGACGGATTATTACTTTATTTTCAGATCCGCATTATGACCTCTACGGGTTTGGGCGGTTATGTGGTGATACTTTCAGTAATTAAAATGCATTTCGCTCTTCTTGCGATTGAACGAGGTAAGACTTAAATTAATTGTCGCTATCATTATCTATATCTATATACATCTCTTAGATCGGTCTACATCTATAGGTCTAATTAAATACCCTTTACCCTTTGAACTCTTTATGTCATAAATAAAAACAGTACTCCAAGCTCCCGGGAGCAAGGGACCTACTGTAAACCTTACTCGAAAGTGTGAAGGTTACTTCGACAGCGTCCGCTATGGCGCTGTGGGCACGTCGGCAAACGACACCTGTAAAGATTTATGGCGTTCAAATGGTTAATGTCAGTTTAGGCTATAATATTATGATGTGCTACCTGCACTTTTTGCAGCAATTTAGTAGCGATACTAGCGATACAGCCATCAGATATATCGGAGCGGCCTAGGTACTTTAAAGTATCTGAACACGAACTCTAACGCCTTGACAATAGGGGCGTGTTCAGATATTTGTGAGCATTTTGGCCGCTCCAATATATCTAATGGCGACTGTGCCTGCAGTTGCCCCATAGTTGCAATTGCCCTGGCTGATCGTATGTGGAATTTCATACCCCAGACGCTCCCGGAGGTTCCTTAAGAGACTAAAGTGAGGGATTCTTTAAAAAATAAAGTGTAAGGGTTTTTAAAGTCTCTGCAACACACATGTAACACCTTAAAAATTGCAGGAGTCGATAGGCTACAGTGATTACTTGCCCTCGAGCGGGCTGTATGCGTGATAAAAAATATCACTACGATCTTTATCCAAATACTGTAGAAGGCTTTATTAAGTTTTCTACACTACAAGGTTAATTTACGTAAGATTGACACAATTTTAATATTTGTTTTCTTTTTCTAGACCCATCTGTATCGACAACTCAAACAATCATATTGAGCGACGCGGGCATGCTAGAGGTTTTTACTCTTCTCGGAGCAGGTAAATTCCCCACACATCCATATGTTAACGGCACCAATCATAGGATATTTAAGAGAATATTTGGAGTATTTTCGATATTTCACAGACATCTGTAACATTTCTACCGCTTTATGCTTTAAAAGTTGAATATCCAATTCCTTCTTTATGTATTCTATGTATTTAATGAAAGCTACTGAAATTGGTTTCAATATTATTAACCAATTAAAACTATGGTTTTTTGCTCCAGTCATGGGATGTATGGCGCTATTAATTTTCAATTTCACAAAACAATTCTCAACGACTATGCGTTTAGTCAGCCGACATGAAAATATTCATGGTAGCACTGTCGGCGTGGTTGACACCACAGGTACCCACAGGGGACCCCAGGGCTGGCGCGTCCCTCTCTCAACGTATTTCCCTTGCGATACAGAGAGGTAACGCCACCAGTTTCATGGGGTCCATGCCGCAGGCGGACCCTTTAGTAGGGGTATTCTCTTTGTAATTGGTTTTTGTTTTTGTGGATAGGTAAATGGGCATTCCATACTATTTCCTTTAGGCAGTAGGTAATTCATAGTAATAAATAAAACAACTATACAGAATAAGTAATAGTACTACCGTACAGAAAAGAAACTTCCTACAAAACCGAAGTTTGGCAGCGATTCAGATCCCTGTCCCTTTCAGATCACTATCCCTTTCGGCTATTTAGGGTTGTCGAAGTTCAACTCATTGTCTTATCTATGGTTGTGCACCCAAAGGGACGTCAAATTGTGCTTACCCTAATAATTGCTCGTAGCCATTCTGAGCCGAACGCAGCCGAGAATGCCCGATAGGATCATTTTCACCCCTCTGCTAGCCTCTCCAAAGGTCGGTCAACTTTATAGACGAATTTTCCAGGACATTGCTATCACGTACGTGATTTTTGAAAACTCATTCTTCGTATCGTAACATGTGTCCAGCATGTTGCCTCTTCTATTATCTATTGTTTTCAACAAATTTTTCTCCTATTATTCGTAAAACATCTTTGTTGGTTTTCTTTTCAGTCCAACTAATCTTTGCTATTTAAGGGCAGCACCACATCTCAAATGTTTCCAGCCTTTCCCTAATCTCCCTATCACATTGCTTCATATTAGGCTCATAGTCTATTTTTCATAGCTGTGCAGTGCTATACACCATACGTACACTTTTTGGATTAAAATATGGACTTATTTGTGCTAATAATTTCTTGAAATCATTTATTCTCGCTGTGTATTCATAGTGATCAAATCTGTAGGTCTTAAAGTCTTCCATGCTTGATTGTTTATGATTAGCTCTCGTTTGATCCAAACTGCTTTATCCTTCGTCCGATACGTATAATTTTAGTAAAGTCTATAGACTTCCACAAGCAAATATATTATATTATATTACTAGCCTATACTGTGTCCCACTGCTAGGCAATGGAGGCCTCCTCGATCTCTATCCGTCTCGGTTTTGAGCTAACTCCGGCCAGCCGTTGAGATATGCGTCCAGGTCATCCCGCCATCTCCACCTGGGCCTGCCAGCTCCGCGTCCATCTTGCGTCATCCACTCCTTGGCTATTTTAGCCCACCTCTAGGTGCATGCGGCAGACATGACCGGCCCAGTCCCATTTCAGCTTGGCAATCTTAGCTCCAACATCAGTGATGATACAAGCAAATAATAAAATAAAATATTTTTTGGGCCACTTGCGCTTAATCTTGAAGTGTAGGTATTTTTTATGTTCCCTTTGGCTTTCAAATAGCTACGAATCAGTCTAATAATACAATAACTAGTAACGACTAACAATACTAGGGTATACGTAATGCGGTGTCGCGAACGAGTGATGCAAGTATAATAGGGGTTAATGTCGCTATATTATGCAAATGTTAATGTATTCGAAATCGTAACTAAAAGACAGGTTTATTTTTTCTATTATTACGCCTAGGTTAGGTTTTATACTACGTCGGTGGCAAACAAGCATACGGCCCGCCTGATGGTAAGCAGTCTCCGTAGCCTATGAAGTCTATAGAGATAAAAGCCAGCAATGTAGGTGTAAAAAAGAATTAATTTGACCGTTCAAATGCTGCAATAAAACAAATCGCATGCAATTACCAGTGAATTAATAAAGACAACATTAAAGCAATTAGTAATATTTCAGGATTTATGGTACTACTCGTATACTAGGTAAAACTATATTATCCACAAATTAAGTACCTACTAACTAATGTTAACTGTTTTGAATGATTCACGGTTTGTTTCACTAGACTTAAATCGATCGGGATATGGACCGTGATTACCTTTTGTATTGTTTCCGAGCTTCCGATATTTCGATGCAGTTACTACATGCATCTTGTTTACGGGGAGGTAACTGAAGATAGCGGATGGGTGTCAAAGTTGTGTAGGCCGCGTTCGGTCTATAATACGTTGGGAGCTCTAAAACAGTACAAAAGGTAATCACGGACATCACGGTCCATATCCCGGTCGACTTAATACCAATGCTATATTTAGTACATATTTTCTGGATATTTTTCGCTATTTATGAATTAGTTTGGGCTCAGAATTAAGTAACTACCCAATTCAAATAATAGTCAAACCTAAACCAAGATATTTGATATAAGTAGTTGGGATATTTTGGACTGAAGTTAGTTGGTTTTAATTTAAGGTATTTAAAATCTCCAACATGATTTTCGTTGTAAGCCGTTTTCAAAAGAGCCATCTACTAAACATGTTAAGTACTTGAAAGTGATAGAACTGATAGAACAATTATTTTTACAAACCATGATACTATAATACGATACTATGTATACAGGTGACCTGACTGCAATAATCGACAACAAAAAGAAACACACTGTGTTAATCTTTGGCAGTGTTTTTGACAATTTGTTCGAAATATTTGATAATGATGACATTTTTCAAAAGTCAGAAGCTTATTAGTGTCATAAATAAAAAAGATGGACCCGGGTATGTCCTTAAACTACGTCCAAAAGAGAGGTATGGGCAATGTGAATGTCATCTCGCCTTGTGTGGTAGGGCACAGCACAGCAGATGTCATTCCAGATCTAGAGCAGAGCCCAACTGGGGAAGTACCTCCACCTTACAGAAAACCGCAGCCAAATAACACTTGACCCTACTCATAGTGTTGTGTTCCTGCCGGTGACTAAGGTTGCCAGAGCTCAACGAGGGGGGTGGGGTTAGGGTCGGCAACGCGCATGTAAATCCTCTGGAGTTGCAGGTACATAGGCTACGGAGACTGCTTACCATCAGGCAGGCCGTATGCTTGTTTGCCACTATATGATACTATATTCGTAGTTGATCCACCTACATACTTATTACCAACAAGCTGTGTTACCAACTTGATCCACCTACTGCCAACAATTACCCATTAGTCTCTAGATTAGAATTTTGACTAGTGCCAACTTAAAATTTAAACTATATACGTATTCATCAAATCAAATCAACGCCGTAGCGAACGAAACGGTAGGTAATTTCTTTCTCTCGCAATATGGTGATAGAGAGACATTACCATTTCGTTCGCTACGGCGCAAACTATTGGCACCTTGGCTAGTCTCTCTGGTGTTACAGGCCACGGTAATTGCTTATCATCACGCGGTTCGTCTGCTCGTTTGCCTCCTATATCATAAAAAAACTAAGGTTGACTGGTAGAGAATGCCTCGTGGCATTAAGTCCGCCTTTTGTACTATAAGATTGTTTTTCTTTTGTGCAATAAAGATTAAATAAATAAATAAATAAAAACCGGCCAAGTGCGAGTCGGACTCGCGCACCGAGGGTTCCGTACAAACCTGTAGGCATATTATTATAAGATGTAACGAAAAGATTACGGTTTTCGCAATTTTTCCGTTATCTGTGCTATAAGACGTTGCTTCGTACCAAATTTCAAGATTCTAAGTTCACGGGAAGTGGAATCAAAACCTATAGGTTTTGATTCCCATGCTAGTGTCGAAAATTTGCGGAAATGTGCGGCATAAACGGCTGTATCTTTTGATTGCGTTGGCTTAGAAGTTTAATTTTTTCACAGCTCCAAGGGACAGTAACCTTGAGTATTCGCTATAAATTGACACTTCCACGAGTTCCTGAGGAAAAGGGTCTTGACAGACAGACGGACGAACAGACAACAAAGTGTTCCTATAAGGGTTCCGTTTTTTCCTTTCGAGGTACGGAACCCTAAAAATAAGAAAAAATAAAATAACTCCCCCAAATTAATTTTGTGTCAAGCAGATATGTGTGCGAACGATGCTATTAAGCTTAGGAATAAATTAAAAGTGGAAAAATTCACTATCTTGTGTTGGACTTGAACCCACGACTACTGGATCACTACTACAGTGCTCTACCATCTAAGCTACCAAGACCGTACTCAGTACAGCGAATATTTCCTCCATATATGAGCCATAGGGACGCTCTAGCAACATCTACCGTGAGAAGGGGTTTTCAGAAAAAAATGTACCCGTTTTGCCTTAATTATCCTTAATTTTCCACACAAAGTTTATTAGTCAATTTTTAACGGTCTATGCAACATGTATGGTTAACTGCGTTACAAAACTGACAGTTAAAAGTGGGACACATTTTTTAAGGGTTCCGTAGTCAACTAGGAACCTTTATAGTTTCGCCATGTCCGTCTGTCTGTCCGAGGCTTTGCTCCGTGGTCGTTAGTG
This sequence comes from Cydia pomonella, assembly GCF_033807575.1. Taxonomy (NCBI): domain Eukaryota; kingdom Metazoa; phylum Arthropoda; class Insecta; order Lepidoptera; family Tortricidae; genus Cydia; species Cydia pomonella. The sequence goes on from NC_084722.1 coordinate 3,692,367, forward strand.
CTAGAAAGCTAAAATTTGGGATGGATATATAAATCAATAAAGGCGACAAAGTCGTACAATAAATTCTAAAAATTTAATTTTTTTTAGGGTACCTCCCCTACACGTGGGTGTGAAATATTCTTTGCTTCAACCCTACAGTGTGGGATATCGTTGGAAAGGTCTTTTAAAACGAATTTGGGGTCTTCAAATAACATTTTTTGATAAAGTTGATATATTCGGAGATAATCACTCCGAAAGAAAAAAAATGTCCCCCCCCCCCTCTAACTTTTGAACCATAGGTCCAAAAAATATGAAAAAAACCGTGGAAGTAGAGCTTAAGAAAGAAAGTAAATGAAAACTATAGCGGATATGATCAGTTTAGCTGTTTTTGAATTATCGTAAAAAGTTTCCTTGGTTAACAATCTGCTGTACTTTAAGCTCCAGTTTAGCTTATTGTGACGGAAGAGTAACTACGGAACCCTACTCTGAGCATGGCCCGACATGCTCTTGGCCGGTTCATTAATTACTTAAATCGACAGTGTTCTTGATTCTGAGTAGAAATAATCCAAAATTTGTTAGGTTTAAAAAATAGTACATGGTACACAACCAACCGGAGTCGCCTTTAAGAGCTTAACCGTCTGTCGAAAACGTCGGCCAATGGTCATACCTACGTCATACTTATTGTATCATTTTCTAATAAATTAAAAAAAATGGCTAATTGACAACGCCTTTTATGACATTGATGAAATATTGGAAATGTGATTTTTAATTTGTAATTTAATTGAACACATTATGTGAATAATTTTTACATTCTTATTTAGATGTCGGTATTAATTAAAATCCGCTTAGTGATCATTTCACTAATTGTAATTTTGACATGTAATGTATGTGTACGTTATTAATAAATATAAATATGAATATGAATATGAATATAGACTGACGTTTATCTATCTAATCATCATCATCGGTCACAGCAACTTTGAAGATGATGTTGTCTAAGGTGATGATAAGTAGATGACGTTTCCAATGGTCATACTTATGTTATATTGTATTGTATGGACTGACGTTTATCTGACATAGCTATTTGTACGTTACGTACAAGTCATTTTTTTTTCAAATATTTACACGGGATTACAGCATATGCCAATACACCGAATAATTAGACTATACAAATACAAAACATATATAAAATAAAAAACAAATATTCATTAATAATCAAATGCAAGTGCTGGAAAGCCTATCATCCATCATCTCACAGAACCTAAGACACTCCTGGCACACATTCGCCCATCTCCCCGCAAACAAGTCACACTCTGGTGCTGATGTCAAGAGTGCATTGAGCAGCGATAAAGCGCGGAGGAGTGGCGAGTTCCTGCGCGATACTGTGCGCGCCGCCGGTACGGCCAACAGTGGACGCGTTCGCGGCGTCAAGAAGACTCAAGGAATATCCGGGACGTACAACCTCAAGACTCGATCTACCAGTTCCGGGCAGTCCGAGTCACCGCGCAATATGCGACAAGCTGTAGTCAGCAAGATGTTGTTGCGCCTCACCTCACGTCATACATTTGACATGCCCCTCCTCCGCAAAAATCGGCAGACTGTTTTGTAAAGAAAATTACAGAAAAGACGTCTCCAGTTGGTTAAATACTCTGAGATTTAAACTGTTTAGTAAAGTAAGGTTTTTGACGAACATCATTTTGGATTTAAGGTTTTATCGCTGACTGTACTTTTCTTTCTACAGGTAACTAATACTCATCGATTCAATATTAACCTACCTAGTGCCGAAAATATTTTTTTAATTTAATTTATTTTTGTAATCATTTATTTAATCTATTTTTAGTATTTTTTGTAATGTCTCTTATGGGTATACCTGTTTTTTTTATTTTATTAACACACCCAAACACAATTAGGTTGCGTTGTTTTATCACAGAGTTCCTATCTACCTCCTGTGTCCATCATCAGATTAGCTCGATGGCACCATATTAAATTGTCATCCAACTTACATTTACTATATATTACAAACAATATGACTTGGTATAATATCACTAATGATATATGTTAATAATTGTTACGTTAATAGCCTTTAGACGCATGCCAAAAATGCAAAACGCCATTCATACGCGAAACTCCAAAGACGTGCCAAAGCTGTATAAAAACCAAATACGCATAATACCAATAATTTTAAAAAACCAAATACGTATAATGCCAAAATATATTATTGACTTGATGGAAAATATTTTTACAGAATATGATGTATTATTTTAATTATAGCTTAGCTCGATTTTTTAATAATTATAAAAGTTAGGATCATAAAACAGGATCATACAATTTTTTAAAAGCTGATCAAATAATATTACCAGTAAATAGTTTCTGTTAACATATTTTTCTTTCTGCGTTTTTGGCGGTATGGGGGATTTGTTTTCTTCAATACGCGAAACGACAAAATGGCGTTTTGCGTTTTTGGCATTATGCGCTTTTTGGCATTCTGCGTTTATGGCATAAAGCGTATTTGGCGTTATGCGTATTTTTTTTTAATTACGCGAAACGACAAAACGGCGTTTTGCGTTTTTGGAATTATGCGTATAAATGATTAATAGTTGCTGTGTTCTGAAATAAATATATCACTGCTGGGTGCAGTATTTACTCGTAGCCCAACAAGTTTTATAACTAAGCGGACATAGTCAAAAAGAAATATGTGTAAACTCTCTCACTCTCTCTCTTTCTTTCTTACACATGTCCTGTCTTGTTGCTATTCTGTTCTGTTTTAGTTTTGTTGCTGTTTTAGTTTTAAGTTTTCGTTTTTAATTTTGGATGCCCTGAATCTGAATTAAAAGTTTAAAACCAGTGCCGCGTCTAACAGACACGGCTTATGCTGAGCGGCATCCTATTTGGTGTACGTTACATTATCTAATTTGTTGTTCTTATGTATGTTTTTATGATAAGTATTTTTTTTTCTATTCTAAGTTAAATAAAAGCTTGTAAAGTTGCAAAAAGACCGTCAATGGTTTAATATAACGGCAATTAAATGGTTGTTTTCAGTTCTCCATTTCTTCGGCGATATTGCAGTATTCACCTACTACAATCTGAGGTACCTGCAACCAACGTTGTTCTACACTGGACACGTTGAACAAATTTAATCGATGAGGTTAAACCGAAGCGAAATGCAGATGGCGCTAGAGAAAGATTTCAAGTGACAGATGAGCACTTGATACCACAAAAAAATAATAAACTTAAAATTTGCTAGTTGTGTTTTTTCATTGTTCCTATTGCTGTTTTTATCATATTATATACCTGGCCTAGTGGGTAGTGAAGTGACCCTGCCTATGAAGCCGATGGTCTTGGATTCGAATACCGGTGTAAGGGCATTTATTCGTGTGATAAGCACGGATATTTGTTTCTAGGTCATGGGTGTTTTCTATGTAATTAATAAATTGACTAATTATGTATTTATATATTATATTTACTTCCCGTTGTCAAAGTACCCACAACACAAACCTTCTTGAGCTTACTGTGGGACTTAGTCAATGTGTGTAATAAAAATGTCTAATATTAAGTAATTTAGGTATTTATTTTATTTATTCGCATACCAGGTGTCTCCTGTAACACAAGCACACATAACATTACAAAACGTTTGTACAATAAGGTTGCCAGAGCTCAACGAGGGGGGGGAATGCTAGGGTCGGCAACGCGCATGTGACTCCTCTGGACACCTTTATAGTCAAGGCGTTAGAGTGCGTGTTCCGATATTTTTGAGCACTTCGACCGCTCCGATATATCTGATGGCGATTGTACAAACACTTAAAATGATGAAGTCTTTAAATTTTCACTGTTTCATAAAAATTAAATATTATTGTTAATGTACGTATTATCAGTGCGTGTAAGTAATGGCGGTTTTTAAACGTAACAAAATTCGCAATACCTACTATTCCATGCTCTTTGGTGTAAGGTTGGGGTAAGACTATCAGCGGGATAATACAAACATTTGAATGGAATACTCATACTGTTTGTCTTGCCCCGAGCAAAATAAACTATGTTCGTCTTACCCCACCTTAACCTATACATACATATAAGTCGCATACAGACAGAAGTTTTTGTGGCAAAATAAGTGTTTGACAAAATGAAATATCGACATGTCTGTTATCAATGTTACCTTAACGTTACCTAATTAATTTTCATTCTTGAAATTTCTCTGTTATTAACAGCGAGTAGTATTTACATATCTTAATTATGAATCTATGACTGACTTATCGATAACAGATTTATCGATGTTTAATTTATTCAAACACTCGTTTTTGCCACAAAAATCTATGTCAGTACCCCTAGTGTAAATAAATTCGGTTTCGAAACGTGACGTACGCGTTTGCGTTTAGTCTCATTTTGTATGGGTTTTTGAACAGCGCGCCAAGCGGGACGTTTTGGAAAGTCAAAAATCTCATACAAAATGACACTTAACGCAAACGCGTACGTCACGTTTCGCTGTCGAAAATATTTACACTAGGGGTACTGGTCGCACCACTAACACTCGGCTTCCCGTAAATTAATTTCTAAAAACTTTAATTCATTATAATAATTATAATTAAAATTTTAAACTCATTTATTGGTATCCTAAAATTTCAAACCACGTGAATTTTAGTATGTAATTCAACTAACTTCGACAACCGAAGCTCTCATTACATTCCCATTTAAATTTGAACCTTATTTGTCTTAAAATAAGGTTTTAATTCTTATAATAAAATAATAAGTTATAGGATGTTTTGAAATTTGTGCAATATATTTTCACGCAGTAAATTTCCTGAGTAAAAGACAACTTATATTAAATTTACGGGAGGTCCCTTTTAGATAATTTGAAGCTGGAAATAGTTTAATATCGGTATTTACAAGTTTAGGGGCGTTTAAGGACCCTTATAGATTTTATCGAAAGTATTAAGGTTTGTTTGTTTAATATAGGTAGGGTTGCCATAATTATTTGGACCCGGGTACGTCCTTAAACTACATCCAAAGGAGAGGTATGGGCATTGTGAATGTCATCTCGCTTTGTGTGGTAGGGCTCAGCGTAGCAGATGTCATTCCAGATCTAGAGCGGAGCCCAACTGGGGAAGTAGTTATACTCATAGTGTTGCGTTCCTGCCGGTAAAGTTGCTAGAGCTCAACGAGGGGGGCGGAAGGTAGGGTTGGCAACGTGCATGTAACTTCTCTGGAGTTGCAGGCGTACATAGGCTACGGAGACTGCTTACCATCAGGCGGGCCGCTTGCTTGTTTGCCACCGACGTAGTATTAAAAAAAAGAACGGATACGGGACAATGGGGTATTAACGGCATGTCAATACATATTGCTAGCTTTGACTCACATAGGTATAGAAAAATGTAGTTAAATCTGTGAAAAATTAAAAGGTGATTGTGACCATTTACGTATTCTACAGCGGCATTGATATCGGGACAAAAACGGGACGAGTAAAAATACTGGCCGCGATACTTAAATTCAATAAAATTCAATTTATTTATTTCGGACTATGTCCATAATGTTAGTGTACATTCCCATAATCCTATGTTAGTTAAACCTATACTAAATTATAATAAGTTATAAACTAACCCCCTTATTCATAAACGTATACTAAAGTTAACAAGTTACCGAAAAACTTACCGAAATCCATCGCGAGACACTTGCAAGGTGTCAAAGGGCAATGGAGCGTAGTAAATATGTTAGGGATCAAATTATCGGATAAGATCAGAAACTCAGAGATAAGAAAGAAAACAAAGATTACGGACATACTTGCTCGCATTGACCATCTAAAGTGGGGATGGACAGGCCACATGCTGCGCTGCCCAATAGAAAAATGGAGCAAACAGGTTACTCTATGGTACCCTAGAAGCTGTACTAGAAAGCAAGCGCACCCAATTACAAGATGGAAAGATGACATTCGTCTGACTCTGGGGCCATACTGGATGAGGGTTGCTTCAGACAGAGCCCAATGGAGACAGTTGGAGGAGGCCTATGCCTTACGGCACACCGAACTGAAGGATATATTATAAAAAAAAACTCATTTGAAATGTATATAGTTCGGAATAAATGGCTTTATTATTAAAGTTAACAAGCCGCTAATCATCGTTTGTCCCTTTCCGACGTATTGGTATGATGGAAAAGGGACGAACGATTATTAGCGGCTTGTTTTAACTTTAGTAGATGTTTATGAATAAGGGGGTAAGCCTCTAGATCCCATATGAACATCCTCCCAGTGTTTCCAGAAGGCGCAAGCAGGCGACTCTAACACTAGGCGCAAGAGGCTGTTGGTACCGCACGCGACGTATCAGGGAGGCAGTTCTTTTGCGTATTCTTGCACCGAAGCAGTCAGTGCGCGCCTCCGCGAACATACCTGACGCGCTGCAAAAACGAGGCAGTTAAAAACAGTGACAGTCTCGTATATATGGGATGTATAGCAAGTTGGCAACCGTAAATATAGGTAATATATTTTATGTTTAATTTAATATTTTGGACTTGGATTTTAAGGTATGAGATTGAATAGGTACAGAGAAATAAGTATATAGTGCTAATTCCACACATCCGTTCTCTTACCAAAACGCTTATTATTTTCGTAGTAGACATTTAGCGTCAAGTAGTGCATTTATCAGTACTGCTACTTGACAATAGATATCGCGAAGAACAAAAAGTTGAATGCTTGTTGCGCATTCGACTTCAACTACTCTTTTCAGCTAATCAGATTAACCGGACTCTATTTTCAACTCCTTCTGCTTGTAACATTAGTCGTAAATTGTTAAGCATTACACTTTTCGTCAGTCGCGATACTCGTGACATCTAGTGTCAAGTATCATCATCGGTACTGATAAAGACGCTACTTGACGCTAGATGTCGACTAAGTAGGACTAGGTCATGCGTACTTGGGACGACCGACTGGTAGCTGTCCGGTGGGTCAGCCCAGGGCTATAACCGCGAAAATCGGAGATCGTCAATTACGGTCATTTTTCTCTATCACTCTAATTACGTCTTAGTAAGAGTATAAGAGAAAGATCCCTAATGCGACTTTCGGTTTTCGCGGTAGGCCCTCAGGTATCGCTGGGAAGATGGTGTGGCAGCGGATCTGCTTCAGCTTCGCGTCGGTAACTGGCAGGAAGGTGCGCAGGATCGGGACAGGTGGCACGCTCTCGCTTCGGAGGCCAAGATTCTTTTTGGATCACTGAGCCCTGAGCCAAAATAGTTAGCTAGTTAGTTAAGTTAGAATCGCGTTCGGTATTTTCAACTTCATAGAGCCATTAGAAGTATTAGAACAAGTTAAATTATTTTCAGAAAATATTCATATATATATCCAGGGGGCGCCATAAGGCTTCAGTAAGAAATGCATATACTTGGAACAATTCGATCCATGCCGCTTTGACCCCGGTGGCCGACTGGCTCAGGCACCTGCCGCAATAGCAGAGGACGCTAGTTTGATTCCAGCCTGGGGCACTGGAGACCTTGCTCGTTTTTTCATAGTATATGACATTTATTTCAGTTTATAATTTGTCTTAGAGCCGTGTTTTTTTTAACATTGGTTAAAAGATATTTGTGAACTGTAAATGCAATTTTCATCAGTTATACAAATCCTTCATAAATACAGATACTGTTCAGATCTTATTGAGCGCCTAAACTGCTCCTATACTGCCACACCTAATCTCTCCCCCTCGTATCTCCGATACGGTGCATACTATATAATACATTCTGCTTTACATGCATCTATTATGTATGTATGTGTGTTCGATTTATTGGTTAAACTTGTTAAAACTTTAGCTCGTGAATTATATGGGCTACAACTTGTACAAAACTTTAGTCCCGGGAGACAAAGCCACAACTTTAGAGAAAAGTAACCGGTGTGCTCATTTTGGTGTGCTGTTAGATGTAACATTATTTGAACACAGTGTGTAAATTCAATACGGGCGAATATTAAACGGTGGTTATCATACAACCTTAGAAGTATATTGAGATAATTATTGCTTAGGAATACAATGAAAACACTAAATATACAAAATAATTCGGCCCGCAATGTAAAGCAACACATATGTTACAAGATACGAGCCTTTCAAAGTAACTCCCAGTGGCGCCCTCCGACGTTTCTTCAAATAAAATCACTTTTGACACTGAAATATCCGATCCATATCGTATCTAGACCTAATATTTGATGTATCATAAAGTTCGAATCGGGCCGTTAGCTATGTTTGATAAAAATCGAATCAACAGTTTAAGAGTACCTAGTACTTTTCCAAAATGATGTAATACGTTTTTGGAATAAAATGGATTCAATTTGGTATACTGCGCAGTTTTTTATTTTATTTAATAGTTACCTTCGAATTTAATAATGCGTATAAGAATGAACCATGCCTAAAACTTGATTTAATAAAGCTTGATAATATGAACATTATTTATGTGTAATACAGACGCACTGTGGCTCAGCGTTTTATGAAGCGTCATAAATTTGTTGAAGCGCGGCTGGGCGAAAATAACCTCTTAAACTGAATCGTAATTATTAGGCGTACGCACTGGGCGGGGAAAAGGGCGAATTTTTGTGTCATTTTTTTAACCGCTCAATCTTAGAAAATAAATATAGGACATTATTACACAAATTGACTATGTCCCACGGTAAGCTCAATAAGGCCTGTGTTGCGGGTTAGTAAATTCTTCGTTGAGGAATCTGGAGGAGTGAAGATGTCTGCAAATTTTGCTGACGTCGTGTGCTTTAGTCATTACAAACATCGGCTTTCTTATTGCGCGCTCGCTAGTTACATCTCGCGCGCATAATATCGCCTCGAGTGTGATGACTAACGTAGCAAACTTGTATAATAATATTAATAATAACCCAACAAAACTAACTCTCGACACCCCTGAGCCGCTCACACCGGTGTTGCTGCTGGTCGTCATCACGACGGCATTTTCAGGGGCCCATCTAGTGGGCGGCGAGTCACCGCCTGCCTCGATAACTAGTGAAAACATTGTTATGGCAGGTGTCCGGACGTCTTTGCAATAACCCAGTCTCATTATCCTCCCAAACTTCAATCCATAGACCGTTATACTGTTCACTTTTACTACAATAGTCCCAATGCCTGCTGCGACCGGTTCATGGGTGTCTATTGTTGCGTCTGTGAACGGGTTCCAGCAGGCGTTCTACATGACATTAAAGCTCTCCAAGGGGCCTCTACGTGTTGGATCTATATCCCCACGCAAGCCTATCAAAAGACCGGGATTTATAGGCCCGTGAAATCCAAGGAGATACATTAATAATAATCATTGCATCGCAATTTTTTACTCGCACATCATGCAGTTACATGCTAAGTATAAGGCATAACAACTGTAGTCGATAAGGGTGATATCAAAATTGCATCCTTTTTCTTTAAATCAACACGTATTTGGTCTTGGGAAAATATGTATATGGCAGTCCGCAGTTACTTTCATTGTTATAATTTGCTTGACGCTGAACGCTGCGTAAGTGCAGTGTCGCATTCAATACGAATGTTATTGCACTTATTGCCGAAGACCAATAAATAGATACAATGTGGCGCATTATGCAGCGTACGGTGACGACCAACCGCAGTCCCACTCAAGGCTTTCTTTAACTATAGATACATAACAAGAATTATTATTATAAAAAGAAAAACCCGACCGTCTACATATATTGTCTTTTTACTAACTTTTATTTGGTACCCATATTGCTAAAATAAAAAGAACCACTTCCCCTTTTCTTTTCATTTGTAGACGCCATTTTCTTTATATAGCCTATGTCACTACCACAATTCTGACAAATTCAAAGACAGTATATGCCAAAAACCGTCCAGCCGTGTGGGTGAAGCGCGTGCCAAAGAAATGGACATACATACATACATTACATACCTCTTTCTCACGCAGTCGGCTAAAAAAGCGCCGCATGCATAGGTACCGTGCGTTTACCAGAGCCGTCTACGCACAGTTTCTTCCGTTTTGCACGTTTAATTAAAACCCTCCCACTCTTAATGTCGGCTGATATTGTCAAACTTGAATTCCTGGGAGATTTACGTGGTTTTAAAAATTTCCTCAAAATTTTTAGGTGAGTTTTTTACGTTTTAGGGGATATTTATTAAACCCCGGAGTCTGGTTTTGTGTAATGAGGATGGTTTACGTATTTTTTCGTTTGTTTTAGCTCAATTTATTTGTGTTTCTCTCATGCAAGGGTGCTGAAATGAATTTGCAATTTAACATACATTGGAAAATGTAAAAACAAACACGCTGTAAATTACAAAGAAATGAATCGAATTAATTTATGAAAATGTTTTAATTTGTGCTTTTAAGAAACAGTACTTATAAATTTTAAACTAAAATATATGTCATATAAATAAAAGGAGGGCTGTAAATTCCTAGTAAAACAACAATTTGTATATAGGTGAATATCATTAGCAAAAACTCTCAAAAGAACATTGGACGAAAATCAAGTTATAATATAATAAAATAGATAAAATATAATAGCGATTTTGACAGCACAGCCTGTGCAAGTGTTAAGTAAACGTCATAATTTAATAGAAGTTTGACGTTTAAAATAACACTTGTACTGTCTGGGCTGTCAAATCGCTGCCAACTTATCTTGGTCTGACTCTAAACTCATTGTTTTCATCGAGAGAGATGCATAAATCGCGGCTGACAATGTATTGCTCCGTTGATGCTGTATTAACCGAACATTGTTGTGTAGGGAGATAAATCAGAGCCAGTCAGCGACAGAACACAGATCCTAGTATATTAAATAAGCCATGCCTGTAAATTCCCGTTGTACTCAAAACAACAAATTTTCGTGAGACACATACAAATTAAACCGGTATTAAAACGGTTTACTCGCGACGAGAAAAAAATCCTGAATCTAAATAAAATAAAAATAATTTATTCCAGATCAATGATCCATAGGATGTTAGTAACAATTTTGAATTAATAACTAACCCCAACGCTCAACGAGGGGGGGGCGGGTTTAGGGTCGGCAACGCGCATGTAACTCCTCTGGAGTTGCAGGCGTACATAGGCTACGGAGACTGCTTACCATCAGGTGGGCCGTATGCTTGTTTGCCACCGACGTAGTATAAAAAAAAAACCCTTATTCATAAACGTGTACTAAAGTTACGATGCCGCTAATCATCGTTTGTCCCTTTCCATCCTACCAATACGTCGGAAAGGGACAAACGATGATTAGCGGCATCGTAACTTTAGAACACGTTTACGAATTAGAGAAAATATACAAGAAGGAGAAACACGGCAAATTGGCCCGAGATTGGTCGCGGCCTCATTCTATTTGGCCCTGCCGATGACCACTTCGACCCAGTATTTAGTTAAAGGGCAGTCAAGACTCCGACAATACTCTGGGGATAATTTGCCAGCCCAAACATTTACTTTCATACTCCTAATTTTTTTCCTTAATTTCACACGTTAATGTCACAGTTTTCAATTGTTTGGTTGAGTACAGTCACGTCTGAAAATATCGATACGAAAAATGTGCCAAAAATATGTTTACACTACCTTAATATATCGGCAATAAAATCGTGTATACATATTTTTGGCACATTTTTGTATCGATATTTTCAGACGTGACCGTACAATAGGCATATATACCAATAGGTACCAGTTCCAATAGGCAAACAGAACTTCAAGCACTCCGTTAACTCGTGTTTTGCCATTAAGTTTCCTTAATATACTTACCCATACCCGGAAGTTAACGGAATTCAATAAAAAAACGGTTGTCTGATGGCGACCGTATCAACTCTTTCTTACCTGCTTATACGAGTATAAATAAAAAAATAAAAAATAAAATATTATAGGACATTATTACACAAATTGACTAAGTCCCACAGTAAGCTCAATAAGGCTTGTGTTGAGGCTACTTACACAACGATATATATAATATATAAATATTTATAAATACTTAAATACATAGAAAACACCCATGACTCAGGAACAAATATCGATGCTCATCACACGAATAAATGCCCTTACCAGGATTTGAACCCGGAACCATCGGCTTCGTAGGCAGGGTCACTACCCACTAGGCCAGACTGGTCGTCAAAATACGTCGAGTATATACCCATCCTTAAATTCATTCTGAATTACCAACACGGTAATTTTTCATAAATCTCTAAAAGGTTCTCTTGGATTGTCAATTGCCTGAAAGCCATTGACCGCTTACCATAAGGCGGGCTGCGCGTTTATTAACCATTGTCGATCTTGAATAAAAAATAATTGGCTCCAAAACTCGATTACTAAGCGAAACGAGAGAGAAAAATATGTTAAGCACAACTTAACCGGCCGAAAACCGCTCCCTTTACAAACAAATCACGTTACTTGAAGGGATGGGGTAAGGGTAAGGCTCGAACGGTTTAGCAACTCGACTCAAGACGAGAATGTCTATTCGAGAATTTAACCAACTTGAGACGCCTTGTCTGTAATTTTCTGTACAAACAGTCTGCCGATTTTTGCGGGAGAGGGGCACGTCAAATGTGTGACTTGTACGTAACGTACAAATAGCTATGTCAGATAAACGTCAGTCCATACATTATAACATGAGTATGACCATTGGAAACGTCATTTTCTTATCATCATCTTAGATAACGTCATCTTCAAAGTTGCTGTGACCGATGATGATAAATACATAACGAAACCTTCTCACCGTCCGCAATATTGAATAAAAAGTTGTGAATGGTTTGTAAAAAACATTGACATAGTTCTAGACTTCGCCTCTTATTTAAATAAAATAAAATAAATAATTATCATTTTCAGGCCCATACACATAGCTTACAAACGAACATATATACAATAATAAAATCTTGAAATCTAAAAATCATTTCGGCAACGCAGTTTTCTGTTGCGCCACCTGTTCCGGTGCGGGGTTCGGCAGATTTCCACGGAACCGCCGGCACCCTTTGGCCAGAACTCCGCGCTCGCGATGGTTTCCAGCAGCGGCCGCGGGACGCGCACCATCGCAGCTGGAATACTTTCAGCTCGTAACAGCCCAAAAATAAAGTCGACCGTTCTCAACTCGACTCAATGTCCCACCCCTATTATTTCTCCCAGTGGCAGACCCCAAGGACCCATAAATAATAATAAGTGTGACACCGCAAGGATCGCGAGGCTTAGCCATTGGTATTATTCTTATGGTCTTCATAAAAGTGGATGGTTTTTTTCTCTGGGTAATGGCACCATGCCAATGTAGGTATGGTAGTTATATGACTAAGGTTATGTTTAGAAGGGTTTGATGGAGATTTGGATGTATGAAAAAGTGCTGTTGAAAAATTCAGATGTGTACATGTAGGTATAAATCTTCAAATAAGAGTCTCCCTGGGATTTTCATCGATTTTTGACTAGTTTTGAGTCGTTACTCCTACTTTGGCTTTATATATAGAATTGTAAGACAAACGGCTATCGGTTCTTCAATCTTTTATCTTCACTTTGGTCTGCCGGATTTCGAAAGAAATGAACACTTATTTTTGTATATTTTTTAAAAATATTGTCTAAAAAAACACTTTATTTAGACTTATTAAGAATAAGACAGTAACAGAATAGGACTTAGAAAGACAGGGACATATAGCGAACAAAACGAAAAAAGAATCAGTGATGAATTAAGAATTGAACGAAAAACGAATGGAACGAATAACGCTGATACCGTCAAATTACATTTTCGACACATGATTGAACTTTTAGAACGCCATTTGACTTTGATCCTTATCCTTTGACTGATATGTGTTAAATTTGTTGGTATGGCGGCATCGTTTAATGTTCGATGCGCGGTAAGATGGCGTCGCTTTTTGATAAATAGTTAACAAATTTAACGCATCCCAACTAGCAAAGTAGTGATAATAGAAAATTTCTTATCCCTAACCAGAGTTACAAGAGTCGTATAACAGCAATGCGGTGACCGTTTGTTGTATATTGGTGACTAGTATCATTATTCAGCGTTATAATCTTGTACAGCCAAATAGTGATAATAACTGATGATAGAAACGTTTCCTGGACCGCATTATATAGCACATATAACGCAGCTGTTTAACCCTGTTCATAACAGTGATTTGGAGCAAATCTCTTGCATAGCAGCTATAAACGGTACTGTTGTACAGCTATGTCATTCTATTGCTGATTTTAAGTCACTATAATAACACTTGTGATATATCTGGCACAAATATAACTATTCAATGATATATAAGGTCATAACGCAGCTGATATACGTCTTATTTATCGCACATGCGCTTCTATGGGGACAAGTTTACGTTAACAGCATTAAGGCCTAACGGGATCTGTATTAACCCTTAATAGTTGTTAAACGATTTCGTGAGACCTTATTTATCACCAATTATATAGCACATATAACGCAGCTGTTCAACACTGTTTACAACAGTGATTTAGAGCAAATCTCTTGCATAGGAGCGATAAACGGTACTGTTGTACAGTTATGTCACTCTATTGCGGATTTTAAATCACTATAATAACACTTGTGATATATATGGCACAAATATGACTACGCGATGATATATAAGGTCATAACGCAGATGATATAAATCTTATTTATCGCACATTAGCTTTTAAGGGGATAATTTTACGCTAGCAGCATTAAAGTCTTAACGGGATCTATATTAACCCTTAATAATTGTTAATGGATTTCGTGAGACCTTATTTATCACCAAATACTTATAAACGTCTGTCTTGCCCCAATATATAGTTGTATAGACACATATTGGTTGTTTTAAACTCTTCTATAGAAAAAAGATGCTCTAAGGGAAAGAATTAAACACTTAAATATCAAAATACGGTCGTTGTATCACATTAATAATTGAAAATTTGGATTTATTGCAATAAAATGGATTTAAAGTCTTGGAAAATATTTAAGAGAAGTGGTTCTTACAAAAGAAAAGTTAAAAGCAAACTTCAACAATCGCGATTTATATTGGACAACAATGAACCTGAAAATAATAATCATAAACAAGTCAGCATCGAGAATTTACAAGCAGGTTCCGTACATACGGAAAAAAATGTTGAATCAGAACCGTGTGTCAGCGTGAAAGATGACTCATTTGTAAATTTGGATGATAATTCTGGAGCTCAAAAAGCCAGTTTTGGCCAATACTATGTAATGTTCATGAGATTCCGCAACTTCCTCCAATTGTAATTGGAATTTATTCTGGTTATGGGAAACCGCCCGAAGTAAAAACATACTTGAGGAGCTTTGTGGACGAAATAAAACAGCTTTTCGAAGATGGTGTCGTTGTAACAAATGAACGAGGTTCCGAATTAAAAGTCATTCTAAACATAAGAGCCTTTATATGTGATTCTCCTGCACGGGCTTTTGTTAAAGTTAACTTTTATGTACAATTATGCATTTCTCTACTATATAATTTCGTATACTATCGCTTAGTACTCACTTATATGTACTTAAACAATAAAAATATTATTTGGTGTATGAAAAAATTATATTACTTATAGAAACAATAATTTTTAGGTGTATGTAATTTTAATGGAAAAGATGGATGCCAAAAATGCACAGTATATGGGGAGTACTGACATGTATCTCATACTGTCGTTTTTCCAAAAATTGGTTGCCCGAAGAGGATTGATACAGACTTTCGAGCTAGCAATATATAGTATAAAGTTGTACACTAACGTGTATAATTATGAAGGTTTACTTCTATTTTCCTAAGGAACCCTAAAGCATTGTAATGGCGGCGAGAAACTACATATCAATGATATATCAGTAATCTGAACATGTATTAGTTATATATCGGTGACTACAAAATAATAAGCTAATTTAAACATTTTATAATTAATTAAATAAGCATTTTTAATGGGGGGCGTGGAAAAAACATTAATAATATGCTACTACTTTATCAATACAATTTAAAGCGCAAGGTAAATTAACTGCGCTATGCACGCACATCAATACTTACTTACTTAAAAGTCTTAAAACATGATGTGATAAAAACATGATATTGTAACTTACCGATATTCTCCTTTTTATTTTGTGCTTTGACACCACTTTTTCACCGAGTCACTGAGCTTCGAACATACGAATACAACAGAAATTATATCAACAAAATATCAACTAAAAGCTTACTAGCGGAATAGTGGTAGCTCTTATGTGTGTATTAGTGATATAGCGATTATAGTGTCATTGATATAACACCAATTTGATTTCTGCAACATTGAAATAACGCTGATATACATCTAAGTTATTGTCAAACGACATCAATATACAAACGATATATCATCAATTAGTTGTAAAAGTGGGGCCACTTTCCAATGATAGAAACATTTCTATCACGGATATAACACTCCATATATCATTGATATACCACAAAATCTGCGCATTTTTGCTAGTTGGGATGTCAGTCAAAGAATAAGGTCAAAGTCAAAGGCGTTCTAAAAGTTACAATCATGTGTCGAAAGATGGCGGTAAATTTACTGCGGCTACAAAATTTTCTTTCACAATCCACCTCTATTTCAAGCTCTCTTTGTCACAACACAGCTTTAAATCGTCAGGTGACAACCAAAACTCACTAATTACTACACTATACTGGGTGTGGTCTGTAACAGGAGCAAAAAATTAAACTTTAGGCTGTACTACATTTGTTCAGCAACTTTTAAAAATAACTTTAATTTTTATTTTTAGAACACTTTAAAGTTTATTCTAAGACGCAATGTATTGCGAATTTTGTTATGTTTAAAGCGTGACAATCAACGCCAATTACACTGATGACAGCGTACATTGAAGGTAATATTTAATTTGTATGAAATAAAGGGAATTTAAATTATTCATAATTTTCAAAAATCGGTGAACAGATGTTGGTTAGTTTGAGGGGTACAGTCAGCATCAAAAGTAGCGGATCAAACAAGGTTTCAAAAGTATCTGTTACAACTTAACAAAATGTGGTGGTTCTATATGTAGAACAATTAAGACGGTAAAAGATATACTTTTGAATGTAAATTTTAGAGATTTATCTAATATAAAAGTTATCCGGAATATCAGATACTTTTGGCGCGTTGTTTCATCCGCTACTATTGATGCTGACTGTACAACCTACAATTTTTTTTTATTGTCAAAATTGTGTAAAAATATTAACATGTTATAAATATATAGGTATCAACAATTTTGCCCATTTCGAGCGTACAATATAACTTATATAACTAAATTAAATTTATTGCTCGTGTTACAGTCCACACCCTATATAAATAATGAAATAAAAATCAATCTTGTTTTGGTACTACGGTTCACTGTAGCTCTGAACTTGTGGTAGTCATAATTGAGTTTTGGTTGTCACCTGGCGAAAACCTTCGTTTCACGTTGGAAAGTCACAAAGATATATTTTCTGTTTCAAAACAAACAGACCACATTTCCTCGACCACTAATTATATCGGGTCCCGTATAATTGAGAACAACGGAAAGCCTTTGATCATTCGTATAATTGGTGACTGACGCTGACCGTAACGTAACGTATTTTGTCCCTGTCTGTTCTTATGAAAAAATACAACTGGTAGCTCTGTGGGCTGTAGACCTCACCAACCCCTATGACTTCGCCATTTTGAAAGATTCCCGAATACTGAAGTGACAAAAAAAAAAAAACAACGGGTTGCACTCTGGGAGTGCCGGCAGAAGCGAAAATTCAATATTAACGTTGTACATTTTTAGGGTTCCGTACCCAATTTTATAGAAAGAGATAATTCTCTATTTATACATATGAAAATAAATTTGAGTGTGGAAGATATTTTGAAATGCGAATTTTAGTGTTAATATATAACATATACAGAGTAATTCATGAGACGTGAGCAGGACTACAGCCTACACAATCAGCAAATATTAATGAATCGTTCACCATCATATTAAGTAAAACAATCACGCTTCTTTTCTGTTATTTAACTTTTTGGTAAGGAAAAATTGAGTATCTACAATCATGGACACCCAACAACACTAAGATACAATACAACACAATTAACGAAGATTAAAAATCTCTTTAACTTTATGACAGCACTTTGATTATGAAGGAAATAAAATGTCACACTTGAATGAGATATGATTTTTCAAAAGTAACCAGGCTTCGATGACATTCAATTCACGATCACCATGATGTCACGTGTCCGTCTCACGAATTTTGAATCTGACGGTCACGTGACCTGACGCGAGTTTAAGATTTTTTCCCCATCACAAAAAGTGCACAGCGCCGCTAAAGAAGTTTTCACTTCAAAAAAGGAAAACTAAAAGCATTGCTCGTACAAAAGGCCTTCTATTCCATCAAGGAATATATGTCATGTTTTGACTGAGGTAGGTGATATAATATTAAAATATAGGCCTTGACCATGATTGTTTCAACTTAGTTTTAGTTGTATGTTTAGTTTTAAGGTTTTTGCATGCCAGATGCCGGTGAAATATGTGTTAAGTATAATATTGTCTGACCATCTTTTGTACCATATTTCATGCAAAATAAAGTTATTTATATTTGTATTTCTTTGTATCAAACCTGATCACCTAATTTCACGAAAATAGGTTGAGAAAAACCTCTAGAGAGCACAGCACAACCGGATATAGGAAAGAATCATTGGCCAAGCTGAAACGGAATCCTTCGCTTTTGCTCGGTCAATAAATGGCTCGCGATCCTGACTTGAAAACAACACAAAAGTAACAAAAAAGGTCACATAAAAAAGTATCAAAAAATATTAACCATAAATCGGATCCCTTTTGTTTGACATTATTATTGAAAGTCATAATGATTGTCAGATTATAATTAGTCCTAAATTCATAATTCTGAAACCGTTAACTTCTCAGGATTTTCGTAAGGTTATCCTATGGATAACCTATCCATAGGTTAGGTTAGTTTTATGGCAATCCAGAAAAGTTACGGGTTTTTGAGAAAAAACAAATTATGACTAACGAAAATTCGGACAAAATACATAATAACTACAACACATTACATTTATACATAATGACTCAATACCTTATGGGACATATTAGAGACCCTATTGGCTGTCATACATATAGTAAATGATACTAAGTATGTATTTTTCATGTCACTATATGTTGCGAAAGAGCTTGAGACCTATTTGCAGAAGAATTATTTTTAATTTGGGATATGGATAGGTATTTTGTTCATTTCGTCAAGCGATCGTTATTGTTATTTTATTTCTGGCACCCATACAGCGTTTATAGGACAGAGGGCCTACCGCGAAACTACAAAATCGAAATTTCTTTATTTTCTCTCTCTATCGATGGAATATGCAAGAGTGACAGAGACTAGTGCGAGACATCCTGAGGGCTTATCGCTAAACACAAAAATCTTAACTTAACTAATTAAGGCCATACCGGCAACAAAAACGCACGGTCTTTGATCATTGCTCTAATTAGAAGCAAAAAAAGGTTCTCATTTTGTATGTATTGGGGCAAAACAGGGCTTAGAAATGGAAATATAATAAAAGTGGAATACAGATATGATTAGAATTGTCAAAATTAAACAGTGTCCGAACAGATTTGCTTTGAAAAATACTTGTACTGGAAAGATGGCCAAACAATATTTTTGGCGACATTTATATGGCAACATTTGTACGGCTACTTTGACCATACAAATGTCGAATGGGGCAAACAAATGTCGACACGGTGCCATACAAAAGTCCATACTGCTATACAATCAATGTCGAAAAAATGCCATATATATGTCAAGAACGCCATACAAATGACTGTATAGTTCCATAATAATGTCGATACTGCCTGTATTATGTTTCTATTATTTATTTGTGCGAGTGACTAAAAATACGTGAGAGTAATAAGTAGTATTATTTTAATATAATATCGTTGTCTGAGCTGAGTACTCACAACACAAGCCTTATCGATAAACTCGACTATCGATGCTAGTTCTATATACTAGTGATGACTCAAGGGTTTGCTTGTTTTATACTTTACAATAGAGTACATTTTAAAATAACATTCAAAGAGTGCGTGTCATGAAGCCCTTACGAGAGGTTTGTAATCATTTAATTTAGGTGTCCCATAATTTCACATATCAGACAAAGATAAATCTGCGAGGGATGGCCATATTATATGATTTCATAAAAGATAGCTGCTTTATAAATTAGGACATCATAAAGTTAAATGAGGGTTGAAGATCATTTTTTTTCTAAAAAAATCTACATTCGAAGTTTTATAATATCTTATCGCTAAAGATACACATAAAGACGGGTGTTTTTTTTAGGAAAACTTGAGTTTAAGCAGATATAACAAAACTCGTGCTCATTATTTTTTCCTGCTCTCAAACATATAGGTACTCAAATCAGCCAGTAACTAGCAAGTTGCTTGAGCATCACTTTCTATAGGAGTTAGAAGATTTAGTAATTTTTTAATACTTTAGAGGACGATTTCTCTCAATAGGTTGAGTTTGGGCAGCTAAAAAAATACGTGTCCGTTATTTTAGGCTACTATATAACATATATTATTATAAAATTGAATGAAATCGTTAATATGCTATTAAGGCCCTCTTTATAAATAAATATGTTCACATCGAGCAGATACGAACATTTTTTCAGAGCGAGCACCCCATTAAGTTTATCTCGCGGATGTGCTATCTCGTCGGATCTCGAGTTCCGCCGCGGTTCCACCTGCCGCGTGTTTCCATTGTCTGTTTTTCCATAAATTTACAAGGGACAGGTTCGCCCAAATGTCGAATACTGTACTCATCTGTGGGCAGGGGCACCCCAGGTCCAGCTTTTCTCTTTGAACTCTGAACCTAATTTAATAGAGAGAGAAAAACGTACAAAACGTGGGCCGGCTCTCGTGAGTCTACCTATACCTTCAAACTTAACTACCTAGTACCTATATTATGTTTTAGTTGTTTTATAGACTGCAATGTATATACAATAACGAAACCCCAGGTCTTAATTTAAGAAATATTTTTGTTTCGTTTGTAAACGACTGTTTCTTAATGACTTCAATTCTCGACTACCAGCATATTTCAAATCAGCTCGACTCCCTGGCGCTGCGTAGAAATGTAGCCTCAATCTGCATATTACATCGTATGTATGACGGGGAGCTTTCCGAGGATGTTTTCGGATTAATCCTTGACGCTTTTGTTCATCGCCATCACTCTACAACCACACTTACATTTTCACCACTTAGATGGTTGGCGTTCTTCAACTCTGTTTTTCCAGAAACTTCCTCCCTAGGAAAACTAAACTATGGAATAACTGTCACCCGTGCGGTAGTTTCGGACCGGTGTTGTTGTAGGTGTCCATGAGAGACGGTATTTGCTTACCGTCAGGCGAATTGTCTTCTCGTCCTATAGAACGTTAGGGGTTTTTATGATATATCATAAAAAAGAATTAGTCAATCCGTCTTTGTGAAAGTCGGGAAAATACCCACATTAAAAAATACACAGTTTCCGACAAATTGCCAACCTTCTAAAATTGAAGTTCTTCTAAAATTTGAAGTTGGTTCATGGTACAAGGCATCAAGGGCCTGTTTTAGATTTAAGCTAGTTAATAATTTAGTTAAGTATTACTGTAATACCTCTGTATATATATATTTACTCAGTTGGTCAATAAATAAATCAGTTTATGGCTAAAATTTGTATTTTTCTTTCCACAGGCAACTAATACTCATCGAGACAATTCTAACCACACCACACTATTAGTTTGCGTTGTTTTAACACAGGTGTTCATAGGCCACGGTATTTGCTTACCGTCAGGCGATTTGTCTGCTCGTTTGCCTCCTGTATCGTAAAAAAATTGACCAAGTGCGAGTCGGACTCGCACAGGAAGGGTTCCGTACCATTATCTATAAAAACGGTCACCCATCCAAGTACTGACCCCGCCCGACGTTGCTTAACTTCGGTGATTGGATGAGAACCTCGAGATTGGAAAGATATATTTATTTTACTCTGTTTTTAGTATTTGTTGTTATAGCGGCAACAGAAATACATAAAAAGTTCATGAGATACAGCCTGGTGACAGACGGACGGACGGACGGACGAACGGACGGACAGCGGAGTCTCAATAATAGGGTCCCGTTTGACCCTTGGGGTACGGAACCCTAAAAAGAATTAGTCAAGCCGTCTTTGAGAAACTCGGGAAAAATGGAAAATACCTATGTTAAAAAATACAGTTTCCGACAAATTGGCAACCTGTTCCTTCTAAAATTAAAGTTGTTCTAAAATTTTAAGTTAATAAATAAAAAAAGTTTCGTTACACAATATAGTGGAAACACGTCATGTTAAAACAACTTGCACCAAATAGAGTATATTCCATATTTTCTGCTAGACGTCGGCTTCTCATGATATTCAAGCTAACATTTTTAAGAAGTTTCTAGATATGACCAAATTTTCATAAGAATTGTATGGCTGCTAAGTCCTTTTAAAATAATAACGGTTGAGATATTTCTATCTTACCGAATGAATAAATGATGTTTACCGTACACATGTTACGTGTTTGCAAATGTACAGAATTCGTGCATGAAGCATGAAATTACTTTCATGTATTGTAAATGTAAATTACTTTTATCTAACTTCTTTAGTATTTAATTTATAGATAGGATTGCTTCAGGCTAACACATCAAAATATAGCTCGATAAAAAAAACAGTAGCACTCCGGGAGAGCCCACAAAAGTTAAGAAAACTTGAAAGCCATCTCAACAAATGCCGACATGCATGTGTATCTATGTACCACGGGTGACCAAAGGGCTGGTCAGTATTTTGCCCAAAGAATTAGCATCGCAATTCAACGGGGAAATGCGGCCAGCCTACTGGGCACACTGCCTGCTGATGGCGAGTTAGAAGGTGCTTTATATTTGTAGGTTTTTTTTTAATGTATACTTTTAGAGTAAGTTGACGAAGCCTGTTGCAGATTTTACCGTTGTATTGTATTGTGAAGACGCCTGTAGCTGATTCTGAGTTTATGTTCACCTGACGAAGCCTGCGTTGCGGATATACAATTCTGGTCCCTGAATAAATCTATGTACGTACATACAAAATATATGTACATACTTATAAACAGGGGTGTCGGTTACGGTAACGGTAACAGTGTCGCGAGTTGAATGATTTTTTCCCATCTCAAAAAATGCCCAATGCGTTAAGAGGCTGTCAACACCCAATGTCCTTGAAATTGATGTTACTTAAACAGTTTTTTAAGAAAGACTATTTGTTTGAGTCAAGTAAGAAAAATATATGTTCATATTAATTATATTTCAAAGACCGTGGTTGTACTCGATACACGATTGAACGAAATCGGCTCGATAGAAAATAATTGCAAAGATTGGTCTTAAAATGACAATTAAACGGTTTTATGTCTTTATTGTTTTGACTTATGGGTCTGCAATTAAAATCACAATTTGAAAACATTTATATCTAAACCGTGGTTGAGTAAAATATTACACTAATAATCCACTTTTTTTTATTTAAATATTTTTCTTATTATTCCCTTGCCCAGGCCCAGTAACATGCGACAGTGCTATCTCATTTACTCCGATACAAATAGACAGTGTGCGCGCTTTAGGTATTGACAGCCTCTTAATGTGATTATATGTATAGGTCATACTGAGCAACTTTTACCATGGGACCCTGAAATCACAAAAAAAATGGCAGTTTCATGCATTTTGGCTAGTCTGACGTAGCCATTATCTATGGGTGAGTCCATTTTGTTACGCGATTTCGGGGATGGTCCCATAAAAGTTGCTCAGTATGACCTATATATCCACATCGTAAAATATTGCAAGTGACTAAATTTACACCTTGTATCAACTTTAAAGAAAAGCGGCTTTTCGCGTCTTCTGAAAACCAGCTTTTTAGGGTTCCGTAGCCAAATGGCAAAAAACGGAACCCTTATAGATTCGTCATGTCCGTCTGTCTGTCCGATTATGTCACATCCACTTTTTTGTCCTTTACGGCAGTTGAACCCAAAGGTATAGACATTATATTTCGCAACTTCATTCTTTGCGATTTATTGTTTACATATTGTAGTTACGCTCCCACGCATCAGCCTTGCACGATTTTTAAAGTTTTTTTTCTTTTCTTATACTGGTAACACTGAAAACTTGCTCCCATCCCCTCTACGGCATCATGGTAGGTCCGTAAACCGCCATATTCTAATCATTCAACGGTTCCGTGCTCAAGCCTTCGCACGTCACGCAACACTCAATACTCATCAATATGAAGAGGAAAAGCAGCAACAACGACGACGATGAATATATTCGTAATAAAATAAAAAAATTGGAGCGCAGACTTTGGCAGAAGTCTCGCCGCCGCATAAGAATAACCGACTCGTCGGATAATGATAGCAGCGGTAAGTCTATAAAGAACACATTATATTATAAAAGTGATGCGTACTGCTAAAATTGGGCTGTTACTCTCACGCTATAAAACGATGCGAGCTACTATCCTGGGTAGTCTCTGTCGTAATTCAAAAACCTGTAAGACTTTTGTAAAAAGCTTCAATGTAATGCGAGAAACTATCCTGGGTTATCTCTGTTACAAAACACAAGCTAAGATTTTAGCTACACACCCTTTAAAAAACGTTTTTGTTCGAAAACAGGCGAAGACAGGTCCGTTTCGGCCGATATTGAACCACGTGCTTCACGTCGAGCCTCGGCGGGTCAAGGGTCACAACAGTCTGCTTCGCCAGTACCGGGGACATCGCACAAGGAGCAAACAGCTGCAGCGCAACCCAGCCGAGATCCTGTACGTCCAACATCTCCTCAACCTGGCCCGTCGTCTGCACCAGATCAGTATGTACCCGCCGAGCCCGCAGACCCCCCGGAGCCCGCACCGTCCTCGCTCGAGGACATAAAATTAGACGAGGACGTCCTCAATTTACTGGGCGAGGCCCCAAAATTGGATACACCTTTGGGAAAAGGTATTCACAAAGACGTAGCTTGTAGATGGCAGGAGGTATTAAACAGGGGATTACAAAAAGAAGTTAAGGACAAGTTAACTGAAGAATACCTAATACCTAACAATTGTACTTTGTTAGTCCCTCCCATTTTAAACCCTGAAGCAAAAGTAGCGTTGCCGGATGCCTTGATAAAAAGAGACACCTCATTAATGCTGAGACAAAAACAGATAGCGTTAGCGTTGTCGGCACTCTCGCACGCTATGGATATAGTAATAAAACAAAAGTCTTCAGCGCCTGATATACTAAAACCTATTAGCGACGCATGTCGTATTCTATGCGATTCTCATTTTACAGAAACAAAAATGAGAAGAAACTTTGTGATTTCCGCTATAAACACTGATTTAAAGGATACTCTAATTAATACAGAAAGGGACAAATTTTTATTTGGCGAGAACGTGTCTGAAAAACTGAAAGCTGCGCAGACTGTACAAAAATCAGGAGATACATTAAAAAATACACAAAAGTCATACAATCCATTTAATAAAGCAAATTTTATAAAGAAAAATAGGTATCAACAAAATAAAGGGAATTTAAACTACAACACCCCGTATCGGAAGATGACGAATTACAACAGCAAGTCAGATGCGGGGCGGCCTCGTGCAGCAGCGCGGCCCGCGCCGGCGCCCTCCAGCAGGTACAACACCCGCTACCGGGCCCGCGAGCGCCAGCGCGAGCGCTCGCGCACACCTCCTCGGAGATACCAGCGGAGACAATAGACCATGAGGTAAAATACGCCGGCCGCTTACAGCACTTCACTGAATCCTGGTCAGACATCACTGATGATCCTGTTATTTTATCGTGGACACAGGGTTATAAGATACCATTTTATCTTCTCCAATTTGCCAAGATCCTCCTTTAGTGTATTCAAAATCAGAGCAAGAAAGATTTGATTACAATATGTCTATTAAAAAGCTATTAGAAATAAACGCAATTTCAATATGCGAACACCACCCTGACGAATTCCTATCTAGCGTATTTTTAATACCTAAACCTGACGGTAGTAAGAGATTTATATTAAATTTAAAACGTTTAAATGAATTTGTAAAAACAACCCATTTTAAAATGGAGGATTATCGTACAGCGTCAAAACTAATTACTAAGAATTGTTACATGGCTACGATTGATTTAAAAGATGCATATTATCTAATCCCCATTTACGAACCACATAGAAAGTACTTTCGGTTCATGTTAGATGATGTTTTATACGAATTTAATTGTTTATGTTTTGGGTTATCGTCCTCGCCGTATGTGTTTACAAAAATTCTGAAACCAGTATACGAATACCTCAGATGCGAGAAATATCTATCTTGTTGTTATTTAGATGATACCCTCTGTATAGGAAAAACATACGATGAATGCAAACAGAACGTAAATTTAACAATATCTACATTAAAAAAGCTTGGTTTTCTAATTAACTATGAAAAAAGTTGCTTGATCCCAAGTACCAGTTGCAAATATCTAGGATTTATATTCGATTCAAAGAATATGCAATTAAAATTACCCTCATCAAAAATAAATAAAATAAGAGAACTTGTCAATTCATTTTTAAATGTTAATAAGTGTAAATTACGCGACTTTGCAAAACTAATTGGTCTTCTTACGTCAGCTTGCCCTGCATTGCAATATTCCTGGTTGTACACCAAATTACTTGAAAGACACAAATATTTGTGTTTACTAGATAACCCTAGTTACCATGCAGTTATATCAATCCCAAAAACCTTACATTCTGATTTATTATGGTGGGCACAACACGTAGATCGTAATTTCAACCCTTTTAAATTTAATCAATTTAAAACAGAAATTTATTCTGACGCTTCTACTACAGGATGGGGGGCTTACAACGATGGTAATGAAGCTCACGGGTATTGGAAGGAATCTGAAAGATTATGTCACATAAATGAACTGGAATTGAAAGCAGCATTGTTTGGCTTAAAGGTTTTCGCTCATGATATGTATGATTGCGAAATACTCTTACGTATTGACAACACCACGGCCATTTCATGCATAAATAGAATGGGTAGTGTACAATTCGAACATTTAAACTTAATTGCAAGGGAATTATGGCAGTGGTGCGAAAATCGTAAAATTATGGTTTTTGCTTCATACATAAACACGAAGGAAAACATTCAAGCTGATGAATTATCCCGTAAAAAATTTAGTGATACTGAATGGGAATTAGGAAACTATGCTTATGATCAAATAAAACAGTTATTCGGTGAACCGGAGGTAGATTTATTTGCCAGCAGATGTAATGCCAAATGTCACAAATATATCACATGGAAAAATGATCCCGACGCTTGGAAAATAGATGCTTTTACAATATCTTGGAGAAAACTATATTTTTACGCATTCCCTCCATTCGCTTTGATTTTAAAAATGCTTCAAAAAATTATACACGACCGAGCAGAGGGCATTGTAGTTGTTCCAAATTGGCCAACACAACCTTGGTTCCCATTATTTAAACAATTAATCGTTTCAGAGTCCATACATTTTGATCCTAATGTTTATTTGTTGCAATCTCCTTTCAGAACAACCCACAGTCTTCACAAGACTCTGTCACTAGTTGCCGCCAGATTATCAGGAAAACATTATTGAAGAGGTCATTGACCCCTAGGTCTGTAGAAATAATGTTGTCATCGTTAAGCGATAGCACTTACAAACAATATAATGGTTGTATACAGTCATGGCTTACCTTTTGCAAATATAATGGATATGATTATGAAAATACGTCTGTAGATGTTGTAATTAATTTTCTAACTGAGATATTCGATTCAGGTGCCAAGTATGGCACTCTTAATAATTATAGATCTGCTTTGTCATTGTTATTAGGAAAAACCCTTGATGACGAAAAAATCAAGCGTTTTATGAAGGGTGTTTTATAGATTGAGACCTACAGCACCGAAATATAACTTAACATGGGATCCTAGCATTGTGTTAAACTTTCTGGCTCAAAAATGGCCCAACGAAGGTCTAAATCTAGAAATACTTTCCAAAAAGACACTCACTCTGTTGGCTTTAGCTACCGCACACCGTGTACAAACTTTTTCGTTGATTCAAATGCAAAATATTGATATGAGCTATGCTTCTGAAATAATTATTAAAATACCTGATATAATAAAGACGTCTCGACCAAATACTTCACAACCGGTGTTGAGACTTCCATTTTTTAATGAAAAACCAGAAATTTGTCCAGCTAGATGTATACAGACATACATAAATAAAACTAATTCACTTCGCAGTTTAGAAAACAACACTTTATTTATCAGCTATAAGAAACCACACTCAAAAGTATCATCACAAACATTGAGTCACTGGATTAAAGACACACTTCACAATAGCGGTATAGACACAAAAATATTCACTGCCCATAGTACTAGGCATTCGGCCACTTCTACAGCCAACAGATTGGGTGTTAGCTTAGATGTTATACGCAAGACTGCAGGTTGGAGTGATTCCTCTTGCGTTTTTTGCCAAATTTTACAATAAAGAAATTGTAGTTGATTGCAATCAGTTTGCTCAGGCAATTCTCTCATCAACGAAGAACCTGTAAAGAAGAAATTATATGATGAAAAATAAATAGCAAATTATATATACTATCTTGTTTTGATTACATAACCTGTATGCTTACCTTAGAAGAGGTATTTTTTTGTCTTTAATTTGATTTATTTTATCTCCTCTGTGAGTTTGAGAATTATTTCACATTTGCTCTGAACATCCTACAATATGTAAACAATAAATCGCAAAGAATGAAGTTGCGAAATATAATTGATGATCAAACGAACTTACCAAGTGAAGTTCGATCACAATTATGTGAGCAACTTCATTCGACGCGATTTATCACAACCCACCCTCAACATTCAAAAATATTGTTGGCTGACGGCACCCTACCACATAAGTAAAAATGGTGAAATAAATTCTCAGTAATTATGTATGCTTTAAACAAAATGATTAGAATATGGCGGTTTACGGACCTACCATGATGCCGTAGAGGGGATGGGAGCAAGTTTTCAGTGTTACCAGTATAAGAAAAGAAAAAAAACTTTAAAAATCGTGCAAGGCTGATGCGTGGGAGCGTAACTACAATATGTAAACAATAAATCGCGTCGAATGAAGTTGCTCACATAATTGTGATCGAACTTCACTTGGTAAGTTCGTTTGATCATCAATTATTGATTGCCTCCAAAATCGAGTTATCTAAAATACCGTTTTTTAGAAGCTGCGCCCTTAAAATTAACGGACTTAAAACAAAACTTTTTTTTAGGTACAATCATACACAGATCGACCTAGCTCCAAACTAGGCATAGGCAAAGCTTGTAGGTACTATGGGTACTAGGCGCCGATATAAGCTAGTGTTTAAAAAACAATTCTGAAAATAAATACAAATGTAGCATATTGTTTATTTCGGGCCTTATTATTTTGGTGGTGTCAAATTTCGAAGCTCTGTTACGTGGTATATATTGAAATATATGAATAAAAATGATATAATTTTCTTCTATTACAGTCTTTTTTATTTATTATCATAAATTATAAAAAAAATGTCATATAAAATATTTTAGTACCTTTTGGAAATTGTCCTTAATTTCATTGTTTATCGGCTGGTAGAACCCTAAAACTATATGTCTAGATTTTTTAAATTATTTTTCCCGTAATCTATAAATAAATACGCAACTATTGAGCCCTACTGCGATGTTGGTTTCAAGAATTAATAAAATACGGGACACCCTACTAGGCAAAGCTTGTACTATGGGTACTAGGTGCCGATATACATACGTATATAGATACATACTTATACATAGAAAACACCCATGACTCAGGAACACATATATCTGTGTTCATCACACAACTAATTGCCTTACCAGGATTCGAACGCGAGACCATCGGCTTCATAGGCAGGGTCACTACCCACTAGGCCAGACCTGACTTTAATGTTATATATATCTATTAGATAGATAGATAGATAAACCATTTATTCGCTTGCCACAATACACACAACACAACAAAAAAATAATACAAAGAATAGCAACACCAAAATAAAAATTAAATAAAGAACAAAAAGCATCAATACAAGGTAATGTATGCTGGGTGAATTAGCTAGTGATAAAGAAATTTTTTAATAGATATAGTTATACTTTTAGAGTTATTTAAGTAAAAGGTAAAACCCGCGCGGCGGTCATATCTTCTGTCGCAAGTTTCCGGCGGCGCGCCATATCTTTTGTTTCCCCATAATTTCCCGGTTTTCCGCCCGCTCTTAAGGCCCAGTAAGATTGTGTTCTTCCCTCACTCTCACCTCACTGAGCGAAAGCGTGAGCGAAATGAAAGTATGTGCGCGGGAGCGGGGATATCAAGTTTTTTGTTAATCTTTAATTTTTTGCACGTTATTTGCTATTTTGTATCACTATAAATTTAATTAGCAATCTTTAGGCCTTCCTCGAGGAACTGTATTGATTCAAATCTTGAGTTTGTGACTTTAAAGGTTGACTCACGCTAGACCGGCCCGTGCCCGGGCCGAGGCGTCCGACACGTCATTTTCTATGACGGCTGATCGGTGATCACGTTGTGCTTTCCATAGAAAACGAAGCAACGGAAGCTCCGGCCTGGCCCCGGCCCGGTCCAGCGTGAGTCATCCTTAAGAGGCCTTATTCCTACAGACGAGCGTATTTTGTAAAATGCTTCCTTTTTCATTCAAGATTACGACGTAACTATTAGTATTTATTCAAAAACTGATAACGTACTTAAATAATCGTTTCCTAAACTAGGGGCTTCAACAGTTCAAATTTTCATTTTCTCTTTTAAACCTCTTTTTTAATGAGGTTTTTTGGGAGTCTTTTCCAAATTTTGCAGTGAGATGTGGCGTTTCGGTTCTCAATTTTGCTATAAACAAGAATCATTTGGTACATGAATGACTACAATTTGATTCAACATATCTCATACGAGGGGCTGGAATGATTGACAATCGAATATTCATTTGAAAAAACTGATAAAATACCTTCCGAGTTTTCTTCAATTTTTTGGCGAAAACAGGGTTTTATTATATTTTATTTCCGCAAATTGTACGCATATTTTGCTTTAAAAATAATATTATAGCAAACTGTAACTTTATGTTAACCTATAAAAAAATCGTAACTATGGAACCTACATTGCCGTAAATTTATATTTTTTTTAAACACGTATAAATCACGCAACAGCGACGCCCCGCTCTCAGTCCGCGCGGAGCGCGCTTAGAGGACGGACCTGTGCTCGATTGTCAGGCATTCGTTGCGTTCGTAATCAGCTACGGAGTTCCGAGAAGTGCTATATACTGCGATTAGAAAATCTTAATAAAAGTTAATTTTTTACAGTATGCCTAATAACAGACTCGCTTATTGATGGATTTTCAGTGTTACTTTTTTTTTATACTACGTCGGTGGCAAACAAGCATACGGCCCGCATATGTACGCCTGCAACTCCAGAGGAGTTACATGCGCGTTACCGACCCTAACCCCCTCCCGCCCCTCGTTGAGCTCTGGCAACCTTACTCACCGGCAGGAACACAACACTATGAGTAAGGTCTAGTGTTATTTGGCTGCGATTTTCAGAAAAACGCATTTTCACTTGAAATTACGTTAGGGTTTGCATTATTATTTTTGACCCGGATGAAGTCCAAGTTCTCATGATGGAGTCAGGAGTTGGTCACCAGAACTCCTAATCTACTAATTATAATCCCATCGTGATTGGGCTCAAAAGATTTGCCCTGACGAACACCATCGATCTAGATGAGGTCCAGGGTCTCATGATGGAGTCAGGAGTTGGTCACCAGAACTCCTACTCTACTCATCATAACTCCATCGTGTTTGGACTCAATAGAGTTGCCCTGACGAGCACCATCAATCTAGATGAGGTCCAGGGTCTAATGATGGAGTCAGGAACTGGTCACCAGAACTCCTAATCTACTTATCATAACTCCATCGTTTTTGGGCTTGTGGCGCATTATCAAGACTGCATGCGCACATCACTATTCGCAAACCCGTCCAGGCGACAGCGGGGCGATGAAGACGCGCGGAGGGAACCTACACGGACCGGCTCCCAGATCGCTGCACGGAGCCTCAGAGCGCATCCGATCGCCTTCGACGCCGCACCTGTGCCGCTCTGCCCCGCCGCTCGCGCTTACGCAAACGCAACCTATCGCTTCGTTCGCTATAGCATTATTCATTGCGCTTTTGTAGATTTTAATATTATAGTTTATATTTATACGTGGAGTTCGTGTTTGATTTAACGATCATATAGATAAGAACACCACATTGGTGACCCGAGAGTGCTTACGGACCGCGGGATATTTTATCGCGTTATAATTATGAGCGAGGATGGTAACGGCGCGGGCACGGCGCCGCCGCCTCGGTCGGTCGACGATTTTGCTGATGCACAAGTTGGCGCGCCGGTGGCCGTTAACCGCGTGGCAATTCGATTGCCGCCATTTTGGCCGGACGACCCCGAAGTCTGGTTTGGACAAGCAGAGGCGCAGTTTCACGTGTCAGGTATTAAGGACGACGCCACGAAATTTTATTGCGTCGTTGCACAACTCGATCACAGGTATGCCAAAGAGATTAAAGGTATTATTAAGAATCCCCCAGCTACTGATAAGTACCCAAAGTTAAAGGCTGAATTAAACTAAGTACCTGTGTGTTTCCCGTCAGCAACAGATTACCCAGGTGCTGTCTAATGAGGAACTGGGGGATCGTAAGCCCTCACAATTTCTGCACCATTTACAGCATTTGGCTGACGGCGGAATGAACGATGAGTTTATGAAAAGTATGTGGATGAAAAGGCTACCGACGCATGTTCAACCTATTTTAATTTCGCAGGCCTCAGCTAGTTTGGAGGAGCTAGCAGATCTCGCCGACAGAATTTGCGAGGCCACGTCACCGTCGCCGCCATTACACGTTGCGGCCGCGACGTCCGATTTCGGCGGGTTATTGAAACGCATCGACGACCTGACACGTGCACAGTCCGAGATGACTAAGCAAATTGCGCAAATGTCCATGCATCAAGGCCGAGGGCGCTCAACATCTCGTCGAGGAGGCAACGCGAGATCGAGGAGCAGGGGTCGGAGCCGAAGTAGAACTGCAGGTACGTGCTGGTATCATTCTATTTTTGGTGAAAAAGCGAAGAAATGCACTACCCCCTGCAACTACTCGTCGGGAAATGCAAACGGCTGTCAGTAAATGCGGCGACTGATTGCCGCGCCACAAGCCGCCTCTTCATAACCGACAAAAGGTCTAAAATGCAGTTCCTAATTGATACCGGTTCCGACCTCTGCGTGGTGCCACGTGGGAGTTGGCCCGATGGCAAACCGACTGAGTACAGCCTCACCGCTGCCAACGGCACTCCTATTCAGACATTTGGAGCCGTCACGCTGCATCTTGACCTAGGCCTACGGCGGGATTTCGTGTGGAACTTCGTGGTAGCCAGTGTTGGCAAGCCCATCATTGGAGCTGATCTCCTCGCACACTATGGGTTGCTCGTGGACTGTCAGGACGGTAGATTATTAGATAAGCTCACTCTTCTCTCCACAGCAGCGATACGGATGAAATGTGACATCTCCAGCATTAAGACGATTTCCGGTGACAGCGAGTACCACGCCCTGCTTTCAAAGTACTCGCAACTTACCAAACCGTCAGGCATCACACGTCAAGTGAAGCATAACACCGTTCATTTTATCCGTACCTTACCTGGCCCTCCAGTATTTTCCAGACCACGCCGCCTGGCTCCTGATAGACTGAAGGTGGCCAAAGAACAGTTCGAAGAGATGGTTAGAGATGGCACCGCTCGTCGCTCCGATTCACCCTGGGCTTCTGCGCTTCATCTCGCTCCAAAGAAGGACGGCTGGAGACCTTGCGGAGACTACCGCGCGCTTAACGCGCGAACAATTCCGGACAGGTACCCCATTAGGCATATTGAAGACTATGCTCACAGTTTGGCAGGCTGCAGTATTTTCTCTAAAATTGATTTGGTCAAAGCTTATAACCAGATCCCGGTCTTTCATGAAGACATTGCCAAGACTGCTATAACCACACCGTTCGGACTTTTCGAGTTTCCTTTTATGTCTTTTGGCCTAAGAAATGCAGGACAGACCTTCCAGCGTTTCCTCGACGAAGTACTTCGCGACATGGATTGCTGCTATTCTTATATCGATGATATTTTGGTATATTCCAGAAGCCACAGCGAACACCTAGAGCACCTGGAGCAGGTTTTCAAACGTCTAGCAGAGTACGGCCTGCTTATCAACGAGAGGAAGTGCGTCTTCGGTCAGAGCGAGGTAACCTTCCTGGGTTTCCACATATCGGAGCAAGGTACACGCCCTCTGGATACCAGAATCGAAGTCATCCGAGATTTCCCTCCCCCGAAGACTGTAAGCGGCCTACGCAGGTTCTTAGGCATATTAAATTTTTATAGGCGTTTCATCCCACACGCTGCTGAAGAGCAAGCACCACTTCATGACCTGCTAGCCGGTCCAAAAGTCAAGGGCTCGCATCCCATCAGTTGGACTCCTGAACTTCTCCAGGTCTTCGCCAGCTGCAAAGCAAGTATCGTTAGATGTACCCTTCTCGCTCACCCAGTAATGAATGCACCACTGGCTCTCGTATGTGACGCCTCAAACTCAGCCTTGGGCTCGGTGCTTCAGCAATTGGTGGACAAAGAATGGCAGCCACTGGCATTTTTCTCAAAGAAGATGAACAAGGCCCAGTCTCGTTATAGCGCTTACGACAGGGAACTTCTCGCAGTGTACGAAAGCGTCAAGCATTTCAGGTTCATGGTTGAAGGCAGGCATTTTGTGATCTACACCGACCATAAACCAATCACATTTGCATTCCAGCAGAGAGACCGTCACTGTTCACCTCGCCAGTTAAATCAGCTCGATTTCATCTCGCAATTCAGCACCGATATCAGACACATATCTGGTAAGGATAACATTACAGCAGATGCCCTTTCTCGTATCGAGGCCATTTCGAAACCACCAGACGTGGAGACCCTGGCTCGTATGCAGAAAGCAGATCCTGAGATGCAACAGCTACTAGACCCTAACAATTTCTCCATCAATCTCAAGGAAGTCCAAGTACCAGGCACCCTCATCACGTTGGTCTGCGACGTCTCACAGTCTAGGCCTCGTCCCTACGTACCACGCGAGCTACGACGGCAGGTTTTCGACGCCATACACTGTCTGAGTCATCCAGGTGTGAAGACAACAACCAAGCTGGTCACGGAAAGGTATATCTGGCCCAACGCACGGAAAGATTGCCGCGCCTGGACCCAAGCCTGCATCGCGTGCCAAACATCGAAGGTACAGCGTCACACCTCTTCTCCACTCGGGCAGTTCGCGCTTCCTGGTGAGAGATTCAGCCACGTGCACATCGATCTAATAGGACCTCTCCCACCTTCACACGACTTCAGATACTGTTTCACAGCTGTAGACAGGTTCACACGCTGGCCCGAAGTACTGCCACTTCATGATATCACCGCCGAGTCGGTGGCAAAGGCACTATGTGAAACATGGGTCTCGAGATTTGGTTGCCCGCAGGTTATTACAACTGATCAAGGACGCCAGTTTAATTCACAACTTTTTCAGGCGTTAACGCGCCTCTGCGGCGTACACCTGCGCCACACAACGGCGTATCATCCTGCGGCGAACGGGATCGTGGAACGTCTCCACCGCACCCTCAAGACCGCCATCATGGCCCACGACGAAAAGAGCTGGACTGACGTGCTCCCCGTCGTTTTGCTGGGGCTGCGGACGGCTTGGAAGGCGGACCTGCGGTGCTCGGCTGCGGAGATGGTTTATGGTGAGCCATTACGGATCCCGGGTGAGTTCTTCAATTCTAACACACACCCTCACAACATGTTGCAGCCATCCGACTTCGTGTCACGGCTTAAAGAGCACATTACTCACCTTAAACCGCAGCCGGCATCTCATCACACACCAAAGTCGATTTTTGTACACGAGGATCTCAAAACAGCACCATATGTTTTCATTCGCAAGGACGCCGTCCGCCGTTCCTTGGAAAAGCCTTACACTGGACCACACAAAGTACTCTCAAGAACTGATAAAACAATTACAGTAGAATCGAATAGAGGACCTGTGACAGTTTCAATAGATAGAGTAAAGCCAGCTTTCACTTTAGCCGAAAGAGACACTCGTCAGCAAGCTGCTGCCCCGTCTTCCGATGCTCAGCAGGAAGATCCTGTTAGGAAAACACGTTCTGGTCGCATTGTCAGATTTCCTAATTTTTTTTTCCGCAGATGGACCTTAG
This sequence comes from Cydia pomonella, assembly GCF_033807575.1. Classification (NCBI taxonomy): domain Eukaryota; kingdom Metazoa; phylum Arthropoda; class Insecta; order Lepidoptera; family Tortricidae; genus Cydia; species Cydia pomonella. The sequence goes on from NC_084722.1 coordinate 3,728,519, forward strand.
TACTCCCAGGGGGGTGATGTGGCGTATTATCAAGACTGCATGCGCACATCACTATTCGCAAACCCGTCCAGGCGACAGCGGGGCGATGAAGACGCGCGGAGGGAACCTACACGGACCGGCTCCCAGATCGCTGCACGGAGCCTCAGAGCGCATCCGATCGCCTTCGACGCCGCACCTGTGCCGCTCTGCCCCGCCGCTCGCGCTTACGCAAACGCAACCTATCGCTTCGTTCGCTATAGCATTATTCATTGCGCTTTTGTAGATTTTAATATTATAGTTTATATTTATACGTGGAGTTCGTGTTTGATTTAACGATCATATAGATAAGAACACCACAGGCTCATTAGATTTGCCCTGACCAGCACCATCGATCTAAATGAGGTTCAGGGTCTCATGATGGAGTCAGGAGTTGGTCACCAGAACTCCTAATCTACTCATCATAACTCCATCGTGTTTGGGCTCAATAGATTTGCCCTGATGAACACCATCGATCTAGATGAGCTCCAGGGTCTCATGATGGAGTCAGGAGTTGGTCACCAGAACTCCTAAACTACTCATCATAACCTCATCGTGTTTGGGCTCAATAGATTTGCCCTGACGAGCATCATCAATCTAGATAAAGTCCAGGGTCTCATGATGGAGTCAGGAGTTGGTCACTAGAACTCCTAATCTACTCATTATAATTCCAACGTGTTTGGGCTCAAAAGATTTGCCCTGACGAGCACCCTCGATCTAGATGAGGTCCAGGGTCTCATGATGGAGTCAGGAGTTGTTCACCAGAACTCCTAATCTACTCATCATAACTCCGTCGTGTTTGGGCTCAATAGAGTTGCTCTGACGAGCACCATCAATCTAGATCAGGTCCAGGGTCTCATGATGGAGTCAGGAGTTGGTCACCAGAACTCCTAGTCTATTCATCATAACTCCATCGTGTTTGGGCTCAAAAGATTTGCCCTGACGAGTACCATCGATCTAGATTAAGTCGAGGGTCTCATGATAGACTCAGGAGTTGGTCACCAGAACTCCTAATCTATTCATCATAATGGTAATTTGATGGTGCTTGTCGGGGTAAATCTATTGAGCCCAAACACGATGGAGTTATGATAAATAGATTACGAGTTCTGGTGACCAACTCCTGACTCCATCATGAGACCCTGGACTTCATCTAGATCGATGGTACTCGTCAGGGCAAATCTTTTGAGCCCAAACACGATGGAATTATAATGAGTAGATTAGGAGTTCTAGTGACCAACTCCTGACTCCATCATGAGACCCTGAACATCATCTAGATTGATGGTGCTCGTGAGGGCAAATCTATTGAGCCCAAACACGATGGAGTTATGATGAGTAGATTAGGAATTATGGTGACCAACTCCTGACTCCATCATGAGACCCTGAACATCATCTAGATTGATGGTGCTCGTGAGGGCAAATCTATTGAGCCCAAACACGATGGAGATATGATGAGTAGATTAGGAATTATGGTGACCAACTCCTGACTCCATTATGAGACCCTGGACTTCATCTAGATCGATGGTACTCGTCAGGGCAAGTCTTTTGAGCCCAAACACGATGGAATTATAATGAGTAGATTAGGAGTTCTGGTGACCAACTCCTGACTCCGTCATGAGACCCTGGACCTCATCTAGATCGATGGTGTTCGTCAGGGCAAATCTTTTGAGCCCAAGCACGATGGAATTATAATGAGTAGATTAGGAGTTCTGGTGACCAACTCTTGACTCCATCATAAGAACCTGGATGGACTTCATTCGGGTCAAAAATAATAATACAAACCCTAACGTGATTTCAAATAACACTGAAACTCTAAAGCACTAATGTGCGCAAACGATTGGCATCTTGACTAGGCAGCATGGGTGCGTAGCCACCATGCCAATCGATACGACAACGAAACACTATCTGTCTCTCTCTCGTACTAATATGCACAAACGATTGGCATCTTGGCTGGGCAGCATGGGTGCGTAGCCAACATGCCAAACGTTTACGATACGACAAGGAAACACTATCTGTCTCTCTATCGCACTAATATGCGCAATCGATTGGCTTCTTGGCTAGGTATCATGGGTGCGTAGCCAACATGCCAATCGTTTACGATACGACAACGAAACACTACTCTCTCTCTATCGCACTAATATACGCAAACGATTGGCATTTTGGCTAGGCACCAAGCAAGTGTGTGGCCACCATGCCAATCGTTTACGATACGACAACGAAACATTATCTGTCTCTCTATCGCACTAATATACTTTATTTATACCTGCAGTCATTTACTAACTTCTTCATTTTCCATTGGTGTGAAAGAGACAGAATAAAGAGCAAGGGTTATAGTACACTCTGTAGTCTGTACACTTAGTAGTAGTGTACAAAAACTACTGTGCATATACAATAAAATAAAGAGTGCCCATATGATATTTATCATATGACACTAAAATTAATGTTGCTTGAAATTATATTGAAAACTATCAAGATTATTCTAGTCTGCATTGAAACGCGCGTCGCGTTGCCGGCGCTCGCGTACCGAGCGCCAACGCCATCTATCGAGCGTTATTTCGTGAAATCGGAGAACGCTCCAAGGATTAAGGGCTCTTAACTCGATGGAAAAACACAAACAACGAGTCTAAAATGCACTTCAAAAAATTTAAGTCAAAAACTACTTTTATGAAAAGTCCGTTTTCTGCACCTTCTGCACCTTAACTTCGGCGCAAGGCCGTGTTTCCGGCAAGCTTTCATCTTCCAAGACTCGAGGGCTGTACAGTTAACTTTAGACCTTTCACACTGAGAACTTGGGAACTCGCTCCGGAAATCCGGAAGGGTGTTGCTAAAGTGTAACTGAAATTTATGGGTGTACCCTGTTCTGGGGTAAAAGGCATTGTACGTATTGTACGTAAGTATGTTCACTTTGTAGGGTTAGAAAAAACGGTAATCGAAAGTTATTAGTAGTAAAATGTGTGTGAGCAGAGCCCATCTGGGGAAGTATCTCCGCCTTACAGAAAACGACGACCAAATAGAGCCTACTCGTACTCACTCTGGCTTTAGAGATGTTTGCTATTTCCAAAATTACCCCACTTACAAAGTGATTCCAATGCACCTTATTAGGGTTCCGTAGCCAAATGGCAAAAAACGGAACCCTTATGGATTCGTCATGTCTGTCTGTCGGTCCGTCCGTATGTCACAGCCACTTTTTTCCGAAACTATAAGAACTATACTGTTGAAACTTGATAAGTAGATGTATTTTGACGACCGGTTTGGCCTAGTGGGTAGTGACACTGCCTACGAAGCTGATGGTCCCGGGATCATTCGGGATATTTGTTCCTGAGTCATGGGTGTTTTCTATTTATTTCAGTATTTATAAATATTTATATATTATATATATCGTTGTCTAAGTACCCTCAAGACAAGCCTTATTGAGCTTACTGTGGGACTAAGTCAATTTGTGTTATAATGTCCTATAATATTTACTATTTATTTATTTATTTATTTTGTGGACCGCATTAAGATTTTCACACAAAAATAGAAAAAAAAACAATAATTCTTTTTTTCTAAACTGAATAATTTGCGCGAGAGACACTTCCAAAGTGGTAAAATGTGTGTCCCCCCCCCCCTGTAAATTCTAAAATAAGAGAATGATAAAACTAAAAAAAAATATATGATGTACATTACCATGCAAACTTCCATAGAAAATTGGTTTGAACGAGATCTAGTAAGTAGTTTTTTTAATACGTCATAAATGGTACGGATCCCTTCATCGGCGAATCAGACTCGCGCTTTATTTTTGTAAATATTGAAATTAAAATATCTTTTAAGACACGTCACGTAACTCAAGTCGAAACGACAATGAAGATTCTGATGTCGTCACAACTCCCGGTTTGACACTGGGCTATAACCGCGAAAATCGAAGTTCCTCATTGCGGGCATTTTTCTCTGTCATTCTAATTAAGTCTTAGTAAGAGTAAAAGAGAAAGATTCCCACAATATACGATTTTCGGTTTTTGCGGTAGGCCCCCCGTTGTCTGTTCTCAGTATGAAATTTAATACTCAAGCCGTAGTCATTTTGGTGGTGGGCAATTAATTAATTAATTGATTGGGATATTTGCACTAAAAATTAACATCATAGAAATGCTAATGGATAATGAATACTTTATGATATATATTTACTCAATTATTATAGAAAACATATTTTATTAGTTGGTTAAAAACCCACACGCACGCATACAGAGCTTGCCCACCTCCTAAATGGCTACGGCTTGAGTATCAAATTTTGTACTGAGAATCTCTGAGAATAGACAACGGGGGCCTTGGTATTACGTGTGTATGTACCTATATATTTACTTTACTCTTTGGTATGTACATAGTTGTGTCAAACAGTAAACTGTGACGTCATACAATTTTCAAAGAGCGTTTTGGGCGCGAAAGCATGGGTCAAAATATATTTTATTAATTTAACATATTTAAAGCCGTTTTTAGGGTAAAAGTTAAATTTTAGGGCAACTTTTGGTTAATATAGAAGGAATTACAAGCGTTTCAAAAAATTGGAAACAACCCTATTGAGTACCTCGGGACTAAAACGTAATTAATAATATGAACAAAGTCATTAACACCCCAGTGTCGTTAACTTTCGTAAGTATATCTATTTATTCCGCTTACGTATGCGGCGAGTGTATTATAATTAATTACATTAATTCATGTCTCTCTTTTCAATGTTAACGACCTTTCATATACTTACTACGTACTTACGCGAAATGGGTATTTTCGAGTCTTCATTGAACTGATGGGCGAGTAATGTTTCACTTTTATATATTAAATATTATAGGGACATTCTTACAGAAATTGGCTAAGTCCCACGGTAAGCCAAGAAGGCTTGTATTGTGGGTACTTAGATAACGATATATATAATATACAAATATATAAATACATAGAAAACACCCATGAGTCAGGAACAAATATCTGTGCTCATCACACAAATAAGTGCCCTTACCGGGATTCGAACCCAGGACCATCGGTTCCATTGGCAGGGTCACTACCCACTAGGTCAGACCGGTCGTCAAAATGCCATAATATTTAGGCCTAGCGGATCTGACGTTCAACTTTCAATTCGGAGGTCGCGAGTTCTATTCCAAAAACCAATGAGTTTTTCGGAACTTATTTACAAAATATCATTTGATTTTCACCACTAGCTTTTCGGTGAAGGAAAACATCGTGAGAAAACCTGCATACATCTGCGAAGAAATTCAAAGGTGTATCTGACTGAAGTCCCCAACCCGCATAGCCCAAGCCTTCTTGCGCATGAGAGGAGGCCTGTGCCCAGCAGTGGGGACATGTATAGGCTATTATTATTATTATTTATTAATGTCTGAGTTTTAACTGAGGCCGTTGGTAAGAAGTTATGGCCAGCTACTACTACTAGGACGAAAGTGGAGGGTTTTCATACAAACGTAGTCCTGATTTTCTTCCCAGGATATTAATGATATTGAAAATATTTTGACACAATGTTATATCAACACAGCTATAACCTAAGTTTGTTTTTTTTTCTCATTTTTAATTAGTTAAATCTCAATTCACGAGAGTTTTTAATATTAAGGATTTGGAATAAGTTTTAGTATAATTTTCATAATAAATAAACGCGAAAGACAAAATACGCATCTGCCAAAAATACTTACCTGCCGTAAATTGGCTTTTACTATACACCTTTTTTTTATTTCCGTTAATTTCAAGGGTGCATTCCTGAGCTTACATTAAGTAACTTTCTCATAGATACTGGTATTCTAATTAACTCCATTTCGAAGATAATCAATAATTTACGTCTTATTTAACCACCCCGTATTTATTTACTGGTAGGTAAATATTTTTGTCAAGGCTTCTTTTCAATGTATTGAAACATTGTTAACTGGATATAATAACAATACACCTCTTTCTAAGAAAAATTAAATGGTATGGCTTCAATGCGTTCCAAACTATTATGGTTTATGATTCCATTAAGTTAGGCTTAGCGTAATCCTATGATTGTGTTGGACCTAGGCCTAGATCGAGGCTTAGACCGGGCATTCAAGAACGGTAGAAGTCTAGTTACAATTATTTGCTTATTACTATGTATAATAATATAATGCTATAATAGAAATTATGTGCTTATTACTTGTACTATAAAGCTTAAGGCATTAAAATGTAGAATTATGAAATTAAAAATGTGGAATTGTTAATAGTTATCCAATATTGCTTATAGTTGTTATGTTTTCTGAATTATTTTTGCTCACTACACCCACATTCGAGAATTTCTGGATTGCCCTATGGTTGACTGGTAGAGAATACCTTAAGGCATTAAGTCCGCTATTTGTACTTTTATTATCGTGCAATAAAGTTCAAATAAATAATAATAAAGGATATTCATAAAAATATCTCACGTTATGTGTTCCGAACTATTATGGTTCTTTGCTCCATTTATTTAGGCTTAGCAATAATCCTATGATTGCGTTGAACCTAGGCCTAGAGTTCAAGTATAAAGGTTTTGAAATGGTGATTTTAGTCCAGACCCCATAAGTCAAAAATAAATAGCGATATAGAACCGTTTAATGGTGATTTTAAGACCAATATTTGCAATTATTTTCTATCGAGCTGAGTTCGTTCAATCATGTATCGAGTACGATCACGGTCTTTGAAATATCTAACAAAACTTACTTTGAAATATCTATAAAACTCAACATTCCTTGGTTTTGAGATAGACAGCGGCCTAACCTGGGGAGGTCATATTGATAAAACGTGTGTAAAACTGGCAACTGCTTGTTTTGCCTTAAAAAGACTGGCACGAATACTCCCAACTGAGATGGGCCGGGCCTGTTATTTTGCATCGGTGCATGCACACCTGTAATACGGGATCGAGTTGTGGGCAGCGGCCGCCGAGAGGGACAGGGCCTTCCGCCTCCAAAAATGAACTGTGCGAGCGATAGCGCGCGCTCCTCAAACCAGCTCTGCGAAACCACTCTTCAAGTCGTTGGGCATATTAACGCTGCCTTCACTCTTGATACTGCATATGGCAATTAACGTGCGTGAAGAATTGGACGCGAACCCCTTCATCGAACCCCCGCGAAGGTACGCGACCCGCAGCGCCCGCGCCGGACGGGTGCCGCTAGACCCTCATAGACTTGCGAAATCTAAAAAACTCACACACGTCATGGGTCGTAAGATGTACAATCATCTATCGCGGGAAATTATAGCAGCACCATGTGCGTCACTTTTTAAATCGAAACTTAAAAAATGGCTTCTCGAGCAGACGTTCTACGACCACAAGGAGCTATATAAAATGTAATTAATTAAGTTAAAATTAAACCTATAGTTTAACATTTTATAATATTGTAGTTACTTACAGTAACCCTGACATTTAATTTTAATATGAACATTTATTTGCTTTACTAAAACAAATATTTTTTCTTAAATAAACTGCTTAACTAACATAAATTTCATGGCCATTGGGTGTTGACAGATCTTGAAATATGTTAATTTTTTTAAATCCACGCCCATAATTGTCAATAATAATATATAATTTCCTATTCTGAGTACAAGTATAATCTGTTGGCCTTTTTCGCATACTTTTAACCATTTTTACCAAAAAATTATTTTAGTTTTATATTTAAAAGGTTTCCTTACAAGTCCATACAAAATATTTTGAAAATATGCGTGTTCTATGGCGGTAATGTAGGCGCCGGGGGTCAGGGGTTCCCATCCAGGTGGAGTACTGAAAACACCTGCTTTGCATACAATGCCGAGTACCGTATAATGTCGCTGTGATATCGATGGATAAGGATTTGGTTAAAATTTCCAGTATTTTATGTTGTAGGCTAATGTTGTTACCTGTGAACAAAAATATGTGTTCCGATTATGAAAAAGCAGAAAAAAATTTTTACACGCGTTAAACATTTCTTTGTCTATAGGACAGGACATCCAAGTCGGCCAACCCTTCATACAAAAGTCCACGATATTTTGCGTCAAAAAAATTTTTCTCTACTGTTTTCTAATCAGAATACGATACCAAATATGGGCTTAAAGGATTCCCCACAATTTTTGTTATACGCCGTAGTATGGAACGCTTCAGCTGTGGAATGAGCTTCCTGCCGAGGTTTTCCCGAGGGGCTACCTACAGTATGGGGTTCTTCAAAAGGAGTGTACATGTTATTAAAGGGTCGGCAACGCGCATGTAATAACTCTGGTGTTGCAGACGTCCATAGGCTACGGCGACTGCTTACCATCAGGCGGGCGTATGCTTTTTACTATAATCTTACAATTGTTCATAAACCTGCAACATGCCTCAACTAGCTATTAATTACTTGTCTTAATCTGTCATTTTGACTTATGTATTTATAAGAAAGGTATAAAAGAATATCTAGTAATTTAAGCTTAATTTTATGAATTGGCACAGTCTGGCGTGCGCAGTGATTGCGTTAGGACGCGTTCCTTTGTTTACCTTTTCGTAATACTGATTTTTTGTGTTTTGTTACGAGTCTTATAATTCTGAGTGTGTAGAAATTGTTTATAATGGCTTTAGTATTGATAATACGTGACAAACTAAGTTAATTAGTGGTTTCTGTTCGTGTAATCACATTATCAGTGGTTTTGTGGAACTACCCTCAATTTGTGATTATGAGTGGGTTGAGCGAGGAGCAGGCCCCGGAGCCGGCCTCTTGTGCTGAGATGTCCCCAGAATCAATCAGGAAGATTATCATGGGCTCCGAAGGTTCCTTCCTTCAAGGAGATGGTGAGATGGACTTGCAATGGGATGACGGAGATATGAATGTCGGTAACCAACGCGCCGTAGAACCCGAGGCAGACTCTGCAGAGCAGCGAGGCGATAAGCGACGGTTAGAGGAGGGGGAAGGTGGTGATGATGATGATGATGGGTTTACGGTCGTATCCAGGAATAAACGAAGAGTTGTACGCCGCACCCCCCCTTCGATTAGTCCACTACCGAAGTCTGACGATATATCTGACGTAGTCTACGAGATTTCAGTAAGTTCCAAAAATGTTCTCCCGAAACAACTGGGATTTGCAAAGATTTTGTCGAGTCATAAGGTGCAGGGTGTTTTGAGAGTAAAATATAAGAGTCCGTTCAAATTACTGATCAGTTTTAACACCAGTATTAACGCAAACAGTTTCCTGGAGAGTGAGGTTGCGAAGAAATATGAATGGATTTGTAGAAACACTAATGAGTTGCCATTCTGCTACGGGGTAGTTAGAGATATAGATTTTGATGTTGATGAAAAGGAGCTAAAAGATATTTTTGTGTGTGATTCAGATACAAAGATTTTAGATGTCAAACGTTTAAACAAAAGAAATGAGCAGGGTAAGTGGGTAAAGAGTGAAACCGTTCGTGTTTGTTTTCAAGGATCAATTCTGCCAACTTACGTTAAGGCGTATGGATGTCGTATGGCAGTAGACTCGTATATGTACCCAGTCACACAATGCTCGAAATGTTGGCGATTTGGCCATGTCATTAATTTTTGTCCATCCAAGGTACAAATCTGTCCTAAATGTGGAGAAAAGCATGAAAATTGTGAAACAAAGAAGTTCCAATGTGTGAACTGCAAGGGGAACCATTTATCCTTGATGAAAAGCGTATGTCCTGCATTTCTAAAAGAGAGATCCATTCGTATATTCATGGGGCAAAACAATTGCACATATAAAGTAGCCTTAAAGAAAATCAACGAGGAAAAAAAACAGAATAATGATGTAAGCAGTGGCTTCCAGGCGAGAGAAACTCTGCTACTGAATCCGAATCCCTCATTATTTTGTACCGAGGAATCCTCGAAACTTCTTTGTAGAGATGTATGTGCTGGGACTTCAATTAGTAATATCAATTTTGAAGAAGAGCATCCTGAAAGAAGATTAGAAGAAAGTGTACATCAAGAGAAGTGTATTGAAAGCAAAAATAAAAAGCAACGTGACAAAAAACTTCGCAAATCGAGGAGAAGCGAGAAACATAATGTGAGTGCCGATGAATCATCCGAAACAGAAAGTATTATTCTTCCTCCAATTGACGTAGCCTCCACTCAGCAATCTCGGAAAACTCGCAAAGAAAGAAAGTCCTTAATAGATAGGTTTTTAGACAAGATAAAAGAAGCAATGTCAACCGAGGGAGATTTTGGAAATAAAATTAAGGTATTTATGGAATTCATTTGGAGTGAGGTTAAGAATTTTGTTCAGAAATATATCACTATAGAGATGTTGCTTAAGCTATTTGGAAATCACAATAATGGGTAGTAACACAACAAACAAGGATTCGATAAGTATCTACCAATGGAATGCTAATAGTTTAAAACCTAAAGCTCGCAACTTTGAACTTTTATTACTACAAGATAAAATCCATATGGCATTTGTGAGTGAGACTTGGCTTTCTACTCAAACTATTCTCAAGTTTAGTGGATATAACGTAGTAAGAGCAGACAGGGACGACTCTTATGGCGGCTTGTGCGCTATCATACACAGATCAATAAAATTTTCACATAGGCCTAATAATGTAACTAATTCTCAAATGCAAGTTATGATTATTGAAATATTTAATATCCCTGGCCTTAAACATATTATATCTATATATTGCCCTCCCTCCGTAACCACTAATCAGCATGATTGGGACTCAATCTTCAGTTTTGGTAAGTCAGAGTGTCTAATATTTGGTGATATGAATGCTCATCATGCCCTATGGTCGTGTAAATCCGATCGAAGAGGAGAGGCTATCTACAAAGCTATGTTTGAAAATGATTTCGTGTGTCTAAACGATGGTTCACACACTCGCATTAAATGGGTTAATGGCAGCCTGCAGAAATCTTCACCTGACATCTCTTTCGCTTCAACGGACATTGCTACTAATGTTAGCTGGCAGACTTGTAATGAAAATTTAGGTAGTGATCATGTGATATTAAAGATGACCTGTGGTTATATCCGATCTAAAATGTTTACCAAGAAGAGGAATTATAAAGAGGCTAACTGGGCAGAGTACAATAAAGAAGCAGAAATAGTGTTTGACGTTTCAGTGAGTGATAACGTTCAAACTAATTATGATTTATTTATAAAAAGCATCCAAACATTAGCTGATAAACACATCCCTTGGATCAAAACAAGTGAGGACCCTTCATCAAAATTTCGACCCAAACATTATTGGAATTCAGAAATATCCAAAGCCGTGGCAGAAAGACGTCTAGCCCTAGCAAAGGTTCGACGTAATCCTACTCCTTCAAATCTTTCATGCTGGCAAACCAAGGTGTCAAAAGCCAATGAACTAATAAAAAGGGCTAGCTCAAAAGCGTGGAAAGATTTCTGTACGAGCATCGACCATGAATCATCAGCTACTATCATGTGGAGGAAAATGAGATGGATGAAAGGAAACTCTGGAGGCCGGGCTGGTGTCGATCCCGACAACGCCAGGAATCTGCTTCACTCGTTGACCCCGGATAGTGTTGCTGAACCCGTCCCATCCTTTCCTAGTGTACAATCTTCTGTGTTAGAAATCCCAATTACTCTCCCTGAATTACTAAATTGTTTAAAAAAGAAAGATACGTCTCCAGGGGTTGATAACATATCTTATTCTATGATTTTTAATCTTTCAAACAATGGTAAATTAATGTTGTTAAAAATATTTAATCTCATAATCCAGACTGGAGTTGTCCCGGATCAGTGGAGAGATGTCCAAATAGTCCCTATACTTAAGCCGGGGAGGGACCCCAGCTTACCATCTTCATTACGTCCGATTTCTTTAATGTCATGTCCATGTAAAATTTTACACTTGATTCTTATGAAGAGAATTGAATGGTTTGTGGAGAGTCAGGGTCTCCTTCCCGGCTCATCGACTGGTTTCAGACGGTCTCAGTCTTGTTTAGATAATTTAGCTCTACTTACATCTGATATTCAGCAAGGATTTGGTAATAAACAACCTACAGTTGCTTGCTTTATCGACATCGATAATGCATATAATAACATAAATGTAAGATCATTAATTAACATTTTACAAAACATAAGCATAGGTAATAAGATATGTAAATATCTATGGAATTTCCTTTCCGATAGACGCTGTAGAATTTTCCTAAATTGTGGAGGTAGCCCTTTAATTAGACATACACACCAAGGATTAGCCCAAGGAGATCCCATTTCTCCTCTCTTATTTAATATTGCAACCATGGAAATAGGTAATAGTATTAATAATGTTTGTATTTCACAATACGCTGATGATTTTGTGTTGTATAAAACAGTGGAAAGAGGGCGCACTTTAGATACAGTTAATGTTCTTCAATTCTCTATTGATAGTTTGATTGGTTGTCTAGAAAAAGTTGGCTTGTATATCTCAGAGACTAAATCAAAAATATGTGTGTTTAAAAGATCACGAAAAGATGTTAATGTTAACATAGTTGTTAATGGCAACTCTCTCGAGGTTGTTCGTAGAGTTAAGTATTTAGGGCTATGGCTCGATTCACCCTTGAGATGGGGGGTCCACGTTAAGGAGCTCTGTGAAAGAAATTACAAACATATTAATCTTTTAAAGGTTCTAGCAGGTAGGTCTTGGGGAGTTCACCCTAAACATCTTAGGCGCCTATACTTATCTCTAATAAGAAGTCGCCTGGACTATGGTAGTTTCATTTATGGAAACTGTGCTATTTGTCATTTAAAGAAAATAGATATTTTGCAAAATAGAGCTTTGCGTGTGTGCGGAGGTTTTATACGCAGCACTCCTATTATAGCTATGGAAAGTGAGCTCTCCATTCCTCCTCTGGCTGTGCGTCGTTATTGGTTGGGTTGTAGATTTTTACTAAGAATAAGATCGAGATCAAACAGCCCCATTATTTCAGCGTTACAGAGCATTTTGACTAAACGTAATCTATTTACTGATAAAAATTTTCCTTTGTTAGCAAACATTTATGAGGAATGGAAAGATTTACCTGTGTATCACTGTGACAAATTGGGTATGTACTCTTTGAATACGTGGGTGTCCTCGATCGACTCCAGATCATGTATAATGGATAGCATTGATTATATTGATGTTCCTAAGCGGCATCAACAGAATGAGGAGTTGAGAAATTCCACATTGAGGTTTTTTACTGAGCAGTATATCCAATTTTATAAAATATACACAGATGGCTCGAAGTGTGCACAAGGTGTTGGAGCAGCTCTGTTTGATCCCCAGTGTAATGTTTCACTCATGTGGAAGCTGCATGATGACGTGTGCGTTATGCGAGCTGAACTGGTTGCTATCAAAGAAGCTTTGAGTTATGCAAATAAGCTACCGAATAGTGCTCCAGTTGTGATACTATCTGACTCAAAGAGTGCACTTCAACACCTTAATCGTTGTGTTTACGGACAAAGAGGCATGCCTATTGCATATGAAGCTCTCCAGTTAATTCATGAGTTTACTTGTAATGATAAGGTTGTCAAAATTCAGTGGATTCCTTCCCACGTAGGGTTAGTAGGAAACGAGGCAGTAGACAAGCTTGCTAAAACCGCTGTAATGGGTGGCTCTGTACTAGATTCTATACCATATACAAGTGAAGTCATTCCTAGAATTAAAAAAAGATGTTTACAAAAATGGGAATACCATTTTGGAGAACAATCTTTATCAAGAGATGTAGGAATCTGGTACAGAACAATCCAAGCTAGACCCTTGTGGATACCCTGGTTTGATTCTGCCAACCTCGCTCGAAAAGTGTTAGTCTCAGCTTTCCGAGTCCGGTCCGGACACATCCCTACAAATAAGTTTCTATGTATGATGGGTGTTAAACCGTCACCACTGTGTGTAGACTGTCAGAAGCCTGATGACTTGTCTCACGTATTGTTGGACTGCGTCCGGAATTCGGACTTGAGAAAAAGGATATTTAGTAGTTTGGGCTCCATGCACAATGGACAGATCAATTGTTGGTTGGCAGAGCCTTTATCAGACATAGCAATCAGCGTATACCACTTTATTGATCTCTCCCTTGCGTAGGGAACTATGAAAGCACCCATGAGGCTGACATGTTCACCTAGAGTGTCCAAAGCCTCAATAAAAATCAGATTAAAAAAAAAAAAAAAAAAAAATGAATTGGCAGCCAAGGGCGTAGACAGGGGGGAGCAGCTGCCTCCCCCCATCCCTGGACTTAAAATTTTTCATACAATGTACGCACCTCTTTCCCTCCCCTAGGTCTGTACATTCCTTTATATTCATTCCTACTACCCTTGTGGCCTGTGGTATTGTTCTCATCAAATGATATAAACTTTTTGAAATTATGAAGACTTTAGATTTTCTCTTTTTCATACAAATTAAATATTACTTATTTATATTAATATTATTTATATTTTGCTTATTTTTTATTTCTTATTTTAATTTTATTGTATTTTAGTTCGTATTTTTACCTTATTCTATTATTATGGACTTTTGTCTGAATTAAAGTGATTTTATTTTATTTATTTATTTATTTTATTACTATCAATGTACGCTGTCATCAGTGTGTTTGGCGTTGCTTGTTACGCTTTAAACATAACAAAATTGCGTCATATAATAAATAAACTTTAAGGTGTATAAAAAGTCAAAACACAAGTTGTTTTTAAAAGACGCTGAACAAATGTTGGTTAGTATGAAATACAGCGTATAGTTTAATTTATAGCTCCTATTACAAGCCACAACCTGTATAAGTAGGAGCTAAAACGCTTGTTAACACCTTTCTAATTTAGTAACTGACAAGAGGGACGCCGCACTTTACTAAATCCGTCTTGTCAGTTATTAAATTCAGCGTCATGGTCGCATTTTTTATCACTTGTCAGGACGTGACAGGCATGACAACAGATGATAAAAAAACCGACCATCTTAGCCAAAGTAGGTATATAAGATCTTAGACCTACAGAAAAGTGTAACTGCTCTTTATTCTTAGCAGTAAGGGGTTAAATAGGTTATAAAAGAGGTGTCTATAGTGGGTGTCTGGGGGAGGTATAATTTTAGCCATTACGTAATAATACGTATATAGTTAGCAACTGTGACATACAACTTGAAATCCAGTCTGAAGTGAACATATACAGGGTGTTCATTTATTTTCGAGTTTTGTGAAAGTGTCAATGAACTTCAGACAACATAATGATACGCCCAAGCTGAGAGCAATGAAAATGGGAGAATTTCATGAAAATTCTTGCTTTAATTTGTATTCTTTCATTATGTTGTCTGTAATAAATAAATAAATTGATTGATAGATTTAATGAAGGCTGGTTATTTAAAAGAAAAGGTTTATAAGAAGCTGGCGCTTTTCATAAACGCCTGTAATTTTTTCTGACATCTGTTAATTTATATTTTTAATTATATTGTATAGTAATAGCGTGCATAAACTACAGACGGCTGCACAGAAGCCGCCTATTCATTCGCACGAAGCTTTATTTCATGTTTCCATTTTTAGATTTGCCACTAGATGGCCCTACTATGAGCCAGCGTTGAGTGTCTTTCGCTTCAGGTTACGAGATCCCCTCCAACTCGCATGTCCTCTATATATCCGAATTAAACGATGTTTTATTTTTTAATGATTTAACAGAAGTTTATAAGTTGAAGGAATAAGGGGGTTAAGGCCCCGTATGTTCGTGTTATTCTCTCACTCTCACAGAGCGTATGCATGAACCGCTTTGAAAAAAGGAAAAAAGTTATCGCTGAGTTCCCTCAAAAAGAAAATTTCGCATTTTTAGAAGCAATTTTCGTGTTTTTAGCTTTTGTGCATTAATTGTTACAAATGCAAGTAAAAAAAAACAGGATTCGAATCGCTGAAGACCCTAGAAAAAATCCTCAAGATTACTAAATTTTTTGGCAACCATTTTTTTTTTTTTTTAATAAGCAGGCAGGCAGTTTGACAACTGATATGACCTGTATCCAATATTCATAAAGATAGTTATCATGAACGAGTAGTAGATATAATATGCTTGTCTAATTTATTTTTAAACTGGTTCACATTTTGTGCTGAAACCACATCTTCTGGGAGTTTGTTCCAAGCCCTCACCACTCGATTGCTGAAAAAGTAATATTATTATCTAAAAAAATCGCTCAATAGCATCTCGGGCTATGATCAGTGTAGGGTTCTGTAATTACCATCCTGTCAGAATAGGCAAAACGGGGCTATTAGTAAGTATCATGTACATTACAAGCATAAGGAAGTACCTTCGCAGCGCTCTATACGTCTTTTTACTAAGAAGAGAAGACTTTTTGCAATAACTCAAAAACGGCTGGTCAGATCCATATTTACTATAGTTTCCTTTGAAAGTATTTATTAAGCTTTTGTATTTAAAAAACTTCCATACTTTTTGAAGATACCTGAAATAGTTATAACTTGTCCATTTTATACAGATACTAGTTTAACATGTAAGTACTTCATCATTATATTCTAGATTTGTGAAATGTTGCTATTTTTTTCTATTATAAATATTTTTATTGCTGTAATATTACTGATAATCCTAATTTAGGTAATTGATTTGTAATAATTTTATTATTAACATATGTATGTGACTTTTTTAAATATTTGTATGTCAATAGGCAAAACACAGAGTTCTATTTATTACTTTATATATAAGACCTTAAATGTAACACCTGTGTTCCACAAATAAAATTTACTTTACTTTACTTTACCTTGGATCCATGGTTAAAAAGTTAGAGAACACATACTTATTTTCTTCCGAAGAGATTACTTCCTACAATATTTTATAAAAAAATAGTCGTTGGAGACCCTTATTTATTTTTTGAAAGGCCTATCCAACGATACCCAACACCATTGTAGAAAACAAAAAAATAAAAATAAGATATTTTGTACGGGAGATACCCAAAAAAAATTCTTGTAGTTTTTAATTTTTCTGTTTTGTCACCATGCATGATTTATGTATCCATGCCAAATTGCAGCTTTCTAGGACTAACGATCACGGAGCAAAGCCTCGGACGGACGGACAGACGGACATGGCGAAACTATAAAGGTTCCTAGTTGACTACGGAACCCTAAAAGCGGTACGATTTTTCAAAACCTCCTTTTTCCAAACCTACTGCCGTTGGTTAAACTTTATTGAAATAAATAAGGCAGGTAAGGTTGCAGCGCGATATATCCCCAATGTAATCAAGCCTTCTATATACAATATAGTTTCCATCCAAACTATTTCTAAAGTAAACATAATCTCGCTGATCTCGCCGAGCGAACTTAAAAGCTATACAGCTATAAATTACAGTGTAGGTAATGAAGCCGATTCAGATTTTTTAAATTTGTCACGGTTTTTAGCTGATGTTGATACGACTTTTACGATCGTTTTGGTGATTGGCGCTATGAATGGTGCTAGTTCAGCGGTGCACCCACGAATTCGAGCCAATCGAACAATCTACACATACGCATGCATGCATACGTATGCGCATGTAACTCCTCTGGAGTTGCAGGCGTACATAGGCTACGGAGGCTGCTTACCATCAGGCGGGCCGTATGCTTGTTTGCCACCGACGTAGTATAAAAAAAAAATCTAACGCAACCGCGTGTGATGCGAACTCATCAACCAATCTCGTTGTGGCGTTACGGCGTTAGACTGCACGATTGGCTCGAATTCGTGAGCGTGACACCGCTGTACTGGGCCCCATTCTTAATACCCGTAAGGCCCGTCCTTATATGTACGAAACGCACGACTTTCGCTTCATAGGTCGCAATTAAGGTTTGCACGACGGATCTGAAATGTATAGGAAGATCCGTGGATCCGGATCCAGATCCGGAAAATTTCATGCATTTCGGATCTGGATTGAAAGACCTAGTTGAGATGCGCGAAAGAAAATTTTCAAAAATTACAGAGATCCCATGAAAGGTTCTCGGGTTTTTCTGCTTGTTTATCGCCACACCATCTTAGAGTTAGGTTTTATTTTGATAACACTTTAAATAGACGCCAGTGACGTAAATATCAATTTGTGAGAGTCGTCAGTCGTCACCAGTTAAAATTTTTTAGTAATATCCCTAATCTGAACGGGAACTTTCTAAGTGGAAACTTGCATGAGAATTTTTTCAAGTGTCCAGAAATTTGAAAAATAGAATGTTCTTCAACTTGTACATTGCTATTCATAGGGACACATCGTATCGTATCGTATATTTAAATCATGTTATTTGGTTATCACGCGTCTCGCCCGCACCAATACATGTACGGACAAGTATGAAGGAAATGTACGATAACTAAATCTTCTTCAGTCAGGTTCCTGAATACTGAGCATTGTGACATCATGTCCTTCTGTTGAAGATCAGGTTCCTCGCCTCACCAAGCGCCTGTCCTCGTGCAGTTTTAATTGCATAGGTCTGTGCAGTAAAATTTAAGCATGAACTAAATAACATGATTCAAATATCATTCTGATGTCAGTGGACGTTAGAATTGACCTGTCATTTTACATTCAACAATCAGCGTGTGCGATGTCCAAGGTCGTATCCAAGGCTTGGAAACCGGTTATATTTCCAAACCGTTATCATGTACTTGGCGCATAAACTTTTAATTTCGGTTTCGCTCGAAAAACCGTTATTTTTGAACCGGTTTTTAAGAGAACAGTTCTTGTCAAATTAACCGGTTTAGAACAATAAAAACCTATGTCGGTGTTTATGTTTACGTGGCACACCACTAGGCCGGCCGGCCGTTTCGTCGCTCGTCGAATAAACCATTTTTGTAGGCTACAATAAAGTTCTTAAAATGTTTGCGTTTTTATAAAAGTTCGGAGGAAAACCGAAACAAACCGGTTTTTGCCGGTATTTTATAAACAGGTTCCGAAACTTGGGCGTATCAAAATAAAATCAAAACAGTACAAGTTGTTGAATCTGAATCGTGCTCTATGCTTTAGTTCCAGATCGCTAATCCGCCTTCAGGGTGTCGTGTCACGTTTAGCGATAGCAGTTTTAGTTTGTAATTTCTGGAAACATCATCATCATATCAGCCGAAATATGTCCACTGATGGACAAAGGCCTTCCACAATGATCTCCACAGCGGCCGGTCGCGTGCTGACCTCATCCAACCTGTCCCTGCAAAAGACCAGATCGCCAATCCATCTTGTAGGAAGCCTTCCTACGCTACGTCTTCCAGTCCCACCCACCAATGGTTGGGAGTTTGGGAAATGCTGGCTTAGACACACTCTATCTATGTACGTAGGTACGTACAGTCAACCAATTAGAATCCTAGGCCACTATAGAACCTTGTCGCTTTAACTACTAGATACTTGACACGCATCATTCAATAAGCACTGTCGTAGAAGTCATTATGGCATGGTTCTATAGAGGCCTAGGAATCAAATTGGTTGACTGTACCTACAAGTCTATATCTCTCGCGTCAAATGTTCTTTCAAGTCTCTAAAGGTTGGGCATTACGTTTTAAGATTTTACACGGCGTATGGAAAAATTGCGCTTAATATTTATGTACGGTCGACGTCATAGATATAGAATAGAATAGAATAGAATTATTTTTATTCGTAAACACAAACAAGACACATAAAATTACATGATATAACAAAAACAAAGGGAGTATATAGTGCTACGAAATGGCCTCATCTCAGCATGTTGCTGGTGGCTTCCAGCGCTGATCTTCCAATATGTTTACACTTCTGCACCTTACTCCTTTGTAATAAGGCAAAAAATACCGGTGTACATAATAAGGAACTCTTTCCACCGAATTTTATCAAAATCTAAACAAAAACAATAAACAAAACTAAAAACTCAAAAAGCGATCGTCTCGCGACCAACAGTCAAGTTTGAACTATGTGACTATTCCATAGCATTGTTTACAAATCACCCTGTATGCAAATCTTTTTTAATTGTCCGTTTTATAAACATCGTCGAGCAGTGCCAACGGTCAGACGAGTAGTGGGTGCCTGCCGGTGTCCACGTCCGAGGTTCAGTTCCCGTTCAGTTCTGTGAAAGTTTATTGTGATATTACAAGGTTGGTTTTATATTTAGCTTTAAGGAGTGATCTACTATAAAGTTACGTATTTATGTATAAGTATAACCCGTAGTCGTAAAAAAATCAACCCTGTTTTCATCCCTTAAGGGGTTGATTTCATGATCCTTCAAGTTTAGACTGTACGTTATGTGTCGGTATTATATATGGACTATTTTCCTCAAGGGATCAACTCTAAGAGCGTTTTCACATTATCCGATATAATATCGGATGTCGGATACGACCTTAACCTAACTTCACAAAATACACTTTAGTCAAAAAAAATGTGGCTTGGCGGTTTCGTTACTACATGAACACAAGAACTATTGTATACCAGAAAAGTAATGAAGAATGAATGAATTTTTCACCTTACGCGCGTGACGGTAGCGAAACGAAAAGTGTTGAGTTTGTGGAGTTAGGGCGTGTAGAATTAGAAGCTTGGATCTTCATGAGATCTGATAACTTTTTAACAGTGCGATCCATTTATGGTCTCGTCTTGGCAACATGTTACATGAAAATGATTTTGGTGGGGTTTCACTTCTTTTTGTAATTCTAATTTAAAGGGTGGGGCGTGATTTCATCAGACGACAAGCAAAACTCACTAATTACCACCAAAAGTTCATAGCCATAATTAACCTTATTACTACTAAAATTAGGTTGATTTTTGTTTAATTATAATTTAGTAATTAGTGAGTTTTGCTTGACACCTGACGATTAATAAAAAAATCTGAAATATGTGCTATTGAACTAATATCCCGAGAATTTTGTTTATCTGGTCTACTTCAAACCCAAGTTATGAGGGTTCCAAAAACGACGAGCGTAGATAGTGCCCGTCCGCTTCGCTTGGCTCGTCTTAACGGGGGCATTACCGTGCCCCAGATTATTATTAGCAGGGAATTGTTAGTAAATACAGTACGTAGAACATAGTCAACACTGGCGGTAGTATTTCACCTATTTTTTCAAATGGTGTACGACCATAACCCATCCCAACAGCGGTAATTTCGATTTAATATTAAATAGTAGTTATGAGTAAAAAATATATATTTTCAAAAGAAAAATTGGTAATTAACTTCATAATATATACACTCCGGCCGGGCCGAAGCATCCGATACTTCGTTTTCTATAGAAAGGATCGCGTGCTCACCGATCATCCGTCATAGAAAACGACGTGTCGGGCGCCAGGCCCGGCACCGGGCCGGTCTAATGTGAGGCATCCTTTATGAATATTCAATTCAATATAATGTGCTAACAAATTTGCTACTGATATTTTAAGAAATGGTACTTTAAACTAAAACAATTAAGTTTGAATATAAATTAAGAAAACTTTTATATCGTTTTTTTGTTTTCATTTACCAAACAAAATAAATAAATTATAAATTGAACTGTCAAGATATTTAACACTTGCTGACATGTCAACAATTGTGACGTTTCAACTTCTTCTTCTTTTAAAATATGACTTCCATCGAATCTATGATAATTTTGCCAATGTCAAGTTTCGGTGTAAGTTTTAAGTGTGCTTCGTAGAGCATGACGTTGTTCGGTAGTTGCTTTTAGTAAAGAGATAGTTGGACTTTACTAAAAGCCACGATGGATTGCCGGGTATTGATTAAAACATGTTTAAAAGTGTTTCAAGATTAGTTTTCCATTAGCTGCACACGTCCACGATAGTTCACTGCATAATACCTACGCTATCAATATTACACTTTGAACAACATGAATGAGCAAAACACAAAAAAATATTCTCGAGACATCTTCGCCATCAAGATGGCTCTCAACGACAACCACGTTTCAACTTAATTTTGATTTAATTTTGAAGCTTTATGGAAATAGCGTCTTATTGACAAGCGAAAATAAGTACCCGTTTGGTTGAAAACACAATTGTATGGAGTGTGGAATTAACAGCAGTGGCATCTCTTATGGTAGAACTGTTGCAAAAGTGTCCAGCTGTAGATATAAATAATAGTTCCAAATCTCTCCAGAGTAGCGCTAGAGTAGCTAAGAACCTAGGCGTTATTGATGGAGTGAATTGCGCTGTCTATGATTTGATTTTTTTGTTCAAGTACTCTAGGTATTGTAGCGCCACCTATTTAAAGTTTTTTGATGGCACTTTTTGGTACATGGAGATTTCGTTCCTTATCTCCACCTCCCGTACACAATTGTTTGTCTTAAATGTCATTGTCACCGTGTCATTTGATTTATCAACGTGAAGTGGCCAGTTATGTGTTAAGCAAAAGAGGTTCTGTAATATGTTCAATGTGGTCTCGTTTAATTATCTCATTAACAGGGTGTTTTTACGTAGTAAAGTTTTCCAATTTTCCCCAAAAATACGTCATAAAACCTATAATGTTTCATTCTTAAATATATTCCAGGAGTCGTGTACCATAAGCTGCAAAAATATCGATAGCTAATTTGTAAGTACCTTATAAGTTAACGGCACCAGTCATGGGACATTTTAGAGAAAATTTTGAGTATTTTGATATTTTCTCGGCACCTGTAAATTTTCTACCACTTTATGCGTTAAAAGTTGAATGTCTTATTCGTTCATTATATTTTCAATGTATTTAATGAAAGATACTGCAAATGGTTTCAATATTATTACCAAATAAAAATAATGTTTTTTTACTCCCGTCATGGGATGTATGGCGCTATTAATTTTAAAATAAAGAAAAATTAATGAAACATCAAACTTAAGTAGCTCTATGGCTCTTGTTTATGGTAAAATATTGCCATTGCCGGTTTTACAGGATTTGTCTATACCATCCCATTATAGGGGTGTTTACTATATGTCCAATTATTTTGCAGGTGTTCTAATATAGCTAAGGTACTTTCTGGGCACTTTTGTGCACCTTTGTCTGAAAATGCCTTTGTCCCGTGCTCGTAATCTAAAAGTGCCTTCCAGCCTTTGAATACAAACGTTCTTGCAGTTTGTTCTTTTCGTACGATGCCTGGAACCTAGACAAGATGACAATCGTTCGCAGAGAAACTAAACGAAACGCTATCTGTCTCTATCGCACTAATATGGAGAATGATAAAGAGAGATTACTGTTTCGCACGCCAACGATTGGCATCTTGAAAGCCTTTATTTTCGAGACACTTTGCACCTCTTCTTAACGAAATGTAAATGACCTAAAAACATTCGTAGTTTACTCGATTGTATCACTTACGATACAAACTTTAGAGTTGATATTCGTTTAAAAATCTTGATACAATTGTGCTATTTTTCTACAATAGTTCGTTAGGTAAGTAGCTTTTTGCTTATGAGAGTAGATTGTCCATAGCAAAAACTAGCTTTCTTTGTTTGGTAAATAGTGACTTTCTTTAAAAATCAAGTTAATATCTTGTCTGAAAAATACGAAAAACATCAAAATTATTTTGAACATGATCGGTTGACGACACACACTAGACCTCTTTTTTGATACGTCAAATAGGTGCCCTGTTTGATATTATTTCATGTACAGTCAGCGTCAAATATTTTGTAGCAACCAAAGTAGCTAAATAGTTCGGTACACCATATATTTAGTATAGTGTACCGAACTATTTGCACCCGCTATCGGTACCCGAAGCAAAATCACAATGTTTAGCAAGTTTTTTTAATTCCGCGATGTACTGTGTTATGCTCTCGTCCTTATTCTGCCGCCGTTGACGGAAACGGTATCTTTCCGCCATGATGGAGCGTTTTGGTTGCAAGTGCTTACGTAACACCTCTGTGACTTGTTCGTAGGACATTTCTGCCGGCTTCTTCGGACTAACCAGATTACTCAACAAATCGTATGTTTCCTCGCCCATCACTGCAATTAACGTGGGCAACCACAAATCCTCAGCAATGGTATTCACCTTGAAGTACATCTCTAACCTCTCGACGTATAGCGACCAATTGCCCGACGCCGCGCAAATCTCGCCAATCTTGCCAATCGTCATGTTTGTGTGCCTTCTCCAACAACAATAAATCCCAAATCCTCGTTTGCCAGATGAAATATAGGAGCCTTGAAATAAAACAAGTAGTCACGGAGTAACGGTATATTCGGAATGACACATCCCATGACAGCAGATTATTTCTACCCGCTTATATAAACATCTAAAATATAGATATACCTACACTACAGACACCATGACTGCTACAAAGTATTTGACGCTGACTGTACGAATTTATATAACACTATAAAAAAGCGTCACGCATTTATTTCGTAAAATATACATGGATATTAAAGAAAAATATCTGTACGAACGACTTCAAAATTATATTGTGTTTTAACCTCGAATATTAAACAGATTATAACTGCATTTGATGAATAATTTACTAATTGAATATAGAATGGAAGTTTTTAAAAAGAAGCACCTTCATACGTCCGAAATAGCATTCGGTAAACAAATCAATAATGTATGGGTCTAAGAATAAGAATGATTGTTTTCTAGTAATTGTTTTTATACGATTAAAATAACACCAAGGAATTTTAATTATTTAAATGTTTTGACGTCGGAGGACATTGACGTGTACCTTAATGATTGTTCGCGGTGATATCGATCAAAATAAAAACTTACAGTATTTTTTTTTTTCTTACTTTTGGTAAAAATTTGGCTGGTTTGAAGAGCTCCTTATTCTGAGCAGAAAAAATACGTAATCAAAACTTGACCCTTAAAGAAGTATATAATTTTCTGTTGAGTTAAAAAAATACTCTACGTTTGAGTAACTCAGAGAAATATTTTTAGAACATTCGGTTGACGGTTGCTCTTATTGAACAACTTTATCTATCCAACGAAATCTGGCGAAAAAAAAAATGACAAGTAATCAAAAATCAATAATTGTTGGACGACGATCAAAACAGACCTGAGGGCCTATCGCGAACCACGTTCTGTCGCACTTATAAATTCGTACGTAAGTGTGACAGGGAGGCAACACGTCGAACGTGGTTCGCGGTAAGCCCTCAGACTACACAAAACCCCAAAATCACTCAAGCTCTTTATTACTCGCGTGAAAAAAAAAAAATAGAACACAGACTAAAAGGAAAAAAAAACAAGTGGTTTGGTCAATAAGAAGAGAATCATTTAGGCAACCTTTAATAGTCCACAGCAAGCTCGGCCGAATTTCACCTTCCCATAAAAACAGAGTTTCGTTCTCATTTTAAAACTGCGTGTTGTATTGTAATGAAACTTTGCACATACAATAATATGAGGTATATCTAGGCCTGTGATTACTTTATATAGCTCCAGTTTATAAAACAAACGAAATAAAGCAAAAACAAATTTTGTATAAAAAAACATAAGTCGCTGTATTTTTTAGGGTTCCGTACCCAAAGCGTCAAACAGGACCCTATTACTGAGACTTCGCTGTCCGTCCGTCCGTCTGTCACCAGGCTGTATCTCATGAACCGTGATAGCTAGACAGTTGAAATTTTCACAGATGATGTATTTCTGTTGCCGCTATAACAACAAATACTAAAAACAGAATAAAATAAATATTTAAGGGGGGCTCCCATACAACAAACATAATTTTTTGCCGTTTTTAGGGTTCCGTAGCCAAATGGCAAAAAACGGAACCCTTATAGATTCGTCATGTCCGTCTGTCTGTCCGATTACGTCACAGCCACTTTTTTCCGAAACTATAAGAGCTACACTGTTCAAACTTGGTAAGTATATGTATTCTATGAACCGCATTAAGATGTTTACACAAAAATAGAAAAAAACGATAAATTTTGGGGGTTCCCCATACTTAGAACTGAAACTCAAAAAATCTTTTTTCATCAAACCCATACGTGTGGGGTATCTATGGATAGGTCTTTAAAAATCATATTGAGGTTCCTAATATCATTTTTTTCTAAACTGAGTAGTTTGCGCGAGAGACACTTCCAAAGTGGTAAAATCCGATTACGTCACAGCCACTTTTTTCCGAAACTATAAGAGCTACACTGTTCAAACTTGGTAAGTATATGTATTCTATGAACCGCATTAAGATGTTTACACAAAAATAGAAAAAAACGATAAATTTTGGGGGTTCCCCATACTTAGAACTGAAACTCAAAAAATCTTTTTTCATCAAACCCATACGTGTGGGGTATCTATGGATAGGTCTTTAAAAATCATATTGAGGTTCCTAATATCATTTTTTTCTAAACTGAGTAGTTTGCGCGAGAGACACTTCCAAAGTGGTAAAATCCGATTACGTCACAGCCACTTTTTTCCGAAACTATAAAGGCTACACTGTTCAAACTTGGTAAGTATATGTATTCTATGAACCGCATTAAGATGTTTACACAAAAATAGAAAAAAACGATAAATTTTGGGGGTTCCCCATACTTAGAACTGAAACTCAAAAAATCTTTTTTCATCAAACCCATACGTGTGGGGTATCTATGGATAGGTCTTTAAAAATCATATTGAGGTTCCTAATATCATTTTTTTCTAAACTGAGTAGTTTGCGCGAGAGACACTTCCAAAGTGGTAAAATGTGTCCCCCCCCCCACCCCTGTAACTTCTAAAATAACAGAATGAAAAATCTATAAAAAATATATGATATACATTACCATGCAAACTTCCACCGAAAATTGGTTTGAACGAGATCTAGTAAGTAGTTTTTTTTAATACGTCATAAATGGTACGGAACCCTTCGTGCGCGAGTCCGACTCGCACTTGCCCGGTTTTTTTTAATATGGTATCTGAAGCTACATAAACTAATTACAGGACTAAATATACCTTTTCTTATTGTAAGTACATAGATTCAGAGCAATCTAGCCAGTCGATAGTTAAAACCAGTTTCCAGTTATTAATCAGAGGTTTAATTAAATGTTTAATTTTTACAGCACCAAAACGGATAGATATTGAAAAATGTTTCATTTTCAAAACTATAAAAATATATCGGGTTAGCAAACATTTTGGATAATTCTAAAAGTAAGAAAGTTCATATGTATTTAACAGATTCTAATTCTATGTCCATATTTGAATGCAACAGAAGCAAATCAATTATTAAAATTAAACTTAAATTGATTGCAGTAAGGGCTAATTTACAATTTTGTAAAATACAACGCTACTTATTATGACGTGCCGACCTCAGGGTTAAAAAACGCGAACATATTTTAATTATTCGATTACATCTACATTGATTACTGGTGTATATTCTATTGTGTAAATACGTTTTTTATTGATTTAATTTTTGTTGGAAACAACAAAATAACAAGCAGTACGGGGTTTGAGGTATTTTGTAGTTGGTTTAAGGGAAGTAATACTGTGCAGAGGTGTAAGTGGGAGTCCTTTAAAAAGGGGCAAAATTTTACATTTATATCGAATTTTGCACCTTTAAATCCTTTAAAGGATTTAAAGGTGCAAAATTAAAGGATTTAAAGGTTTTATACATTTGTTTTTTTTTGTATGACTGTATTTTGTGAAAGTTTTAGTATTAAATTTGATCTATGAATTATATTCGTTAGTATTATATATGGAATAATATTTACAACATCAATAAATTGCTCTGATAATTAGATTAAGATAATTATATGTAATACTGTCTTACTATTCATAAGTGCTTGTTGCTAGGCCTACATGAATAAAGTATATTTGAATTGAATTGAATTGAATTAAATATAAGAGCCAGGTTGAGAGTACCATTTTGTACCATTTGTCGTTGAAACTCTAGGTCCATGGGGTCAGCGCATACAAGATTTTTGCAGAAATCGCGAAGCGTCTGGTTGACGTAACTGGTGACCGGAGAGCTAGCGGCTTCCTCGCACAACCTATCATTGCGATACAACGAGGAAATGCCGCCAGCATCTTTGATACAATGCCTCAAGGGCCTGTTTTTAGATTAAAGCCGTGCTGCCGCCTAATCTTTCGTCGCAAATTTTCGCGCGGCGCATGGTATCTTTTGATTCCTTTATCCGCTAGACGGGCATCATAGTCGCGCTCACAGCCACTATATTTATCATATATTTATATAGTTTAATCATACTATACACACAATGTTTCTGCGAATTGTCTATCTATTCCTTCTATTTAAAATTAGATTATTTTAAATTATTTGCTTTACCAATACTTTCCGATTTTACTCCACAGATGGCGCCGACCACCAAAGTCGAAGATCGCCTTGAGTCCGGACATCGGCTGTCGCACCCTCCCCCCGGCGATGAGGTCCTCATTACTGGAGTATCCGGATATTTTCCGGATTCAGACTCTGTTGTGGAGTTGCAGGAGAACTTGTTTAACAAGGTATGTGGCTAACATCAGCTATCGTACCCTCCCCAGACGATTTTCCGAATTCAGACACCGTTGTGTACTTGCAGGAGAATTTGCTTAACAAGGTATGTAGCTAGCATCGACTGTCACACCCTCCTCTCAGCGATGAGATGAGATGTCCTCATCACTGGAGTGTCCGGATTCAGAATCCGTTGTGCACATGCAAAGAATTTGTTTAACAAGGCACGTGGATGGACTTCAGCTGTCGCACCATCCTTCACGATGAGATCCTCACCACTGGAGTGTCCGAATACTTTTCAGATTCTGACTCCTTATGACTTTTTATGATTGTGTGATCCGGACATTTAACCGTGACAGATGTGGCAATCTTAGATGTCGTGCTGGTATTAGAATATAGTTTAGACAATATAGATGCTAAGATACCAATTCTCATCAATATTCAATATTTCAATTTTGATGATTAAATTCTGATAACTTGTATAATCTTCCGCTGGTCAAGTTTCCGATATTCAGTTTGATGTCACAAAATGAGCTACATGTCACGCTCCACAACGCTCATATTCAATAATAAATAGTAAATAAATAATAAATATGATAGGACATTATTACACAAATTGACTAAGTCCCACAGTAAGCTCAATAAGGCTTGTGTTGAGGGTACTTTAGACAACGATATATATAATATATAAATATGTATAAATACTTAAATACATAGAAAACATCCATGACTCAGGAACAAACATCCATGCTCATCACACGAATAAATGCCCTTACCGGGATTTGAACCCGGGACCATCAGCTTCGTAGGCAGGGTCACTACCCACTAGGCCAAACTGGTCGTCAATGAATCCAAAAAAATCAAATAAACCCATTCCATTGCTTCTTTATCTTCCCCAGGTGGACTTGATCTCAGGCGACCCCCGCCGTTGGAAGCTAGCTCATCCCGAAATCCCGCAGCGCACAGGCAAGATCAACCATGTCAACAAGTTTGATGCCTCATTCTTCGGAGTCCACTATAAGCAGGCCCACACCATGGACCCTATGTGCAGGATCTTGCTAGAGAAGGCGTATGAAGCTGTTATTGATGCTGGTGAGTTTTTTACTGTTTCTAAACTCTATAAAATGACGTACGTACTCTAGAAGATGACGACCTGTTTATCCTTAAATTTTTTTAGGTTCAATCATATATTCTAATTAAATTGTTTGTCATTTAAGCGACGCATTTGTAAAGGTAACAAAGATGAATTAACATCTTTAGGCCTGATAAACTATTTTTAGAAAGAATATAGGTATGTCATAAATTATTTTCAAAAGCTGCCGCTATTCATCTTCTAAACACAAAAAAATACATAACTGCTTCCTACCGCAATTTCGTCCGCGTAGTTAGTATGTAAATTTTTTTTCAAATCACAAATCAAATGTAACAGAAATCCATACATTCCATGTTCTCATTTACCGGATGTGGCCTGTAACAGGAACAATAATTTAACTGTTGGCTGTACTCCTCAAACAAGCCTCAAACGGATCAACATTTGTTCAACGATATATAAAAATAACTTGTTTTGATTGTCATTACACTTTAAAGTTTATTCTAAGATAGGTACAATAGATTGCGAATTTTGCTATGTTTAAAGCGTGGCAAGCAACGTCAATTATACTGATGACAGTGTACATTGAAAATCTAAAGCCTTCATAATTTCTAAAATTTGTTTAACAAAAGATTTATCGTTTGAGAAGGACAACATGTGGTTTAATTGTTTGCTCGTGAGGCCGCACCCAGTGTAATATTCTTTTAATTAATTTGTATAACCTCTAAGAGTAAGTAGTAGTTCAGCAAGATTTAAAAAGTTAGCTCAGAAACTCATCACGTTGACTTGGTTCAGTCACATAAAAGGCACAGTTATTTAAGGCACTCTTCACTTCGTGTAGCAACTGAAGTGAACTTTAAGGTGAAGTTTCGGAGGTAGCTTGGTGACCCAGTTGCTATGTTGGCATAATACAGTCAGCATCAAAAGTTGTGGATGAAATAACGCGTCAAAAGTATCTGCGACCCTGGACGATTTTTCCAAATCTTTCTTCTTCGTCCAGCCCTATTTCCCAGTTCAGCTCCTCGTACGTCGGCGCCAAGATAATCTATCCTGTTTTCTGTGTGGACAGATTTTGTGTCCTCACCGACTTTTTTTTATCATATATTACATTGGACCACCAGGTTTCTGGCCTTCTGCCTCTTCTTCTGGGGTGGCTTGGGATGTTCATAGCCTACCTCACTGTGTAGTTTTCATCCCTTTCTTACCGACTTTTCCAAATAGAATAGTTCGTGTTCAAAATTATCTTTTCAGTCAAATTGTTATGTGAATATGGTTAGGTGGGGTTAAAAAAGACTAGGACAAGAGCAATACTTGTAGAAAAATTAAATAGAGATACTTAAAGATATTAAAAACTAAATTTTAAATAAACGCCAATTCCATTACAATATAGTTACAAACATTACAATAAAATCAACTAGAACTAAGCTAAACAAAGCCATAAATAAGAACTCAGTCAAACAACTCGTCCCGCACCGTTTCGGATGCAAAGGTGCCCATCACGCTCGCATAAAACTAAAACTAAATAAATTATAATACTTAAAGTAAAACTGATGCATAAATACAACCAACTGAAAAATACCTACGTAGAACTTTCTCAACACTGTTTCTCTTGCTCCGAGCAAACTACATGTTTATTTTACTCCATCGGGTCTGACCTTATCTTTTTTTTTGATAAGATACCTATTTGATAATGTAGATAATTTTGACGCGTACTCTGCTCCGCTACTTTTGATGCAGACTCTACAAAATTCCTGTTTACCAGTATATATTCTCAAGTATATCCGGATTTGTACGGTTCTATTGGATTTCTTGTTAGTTTCCGCCCCAGTTTCCTGTACGCACTTAGCATTGTACCGAAAGAGTTGGAATTCGGTTTAAGGAAATTATATTTCCTATAAGAACTTATATTCCACTTACTTTTATAAGATATTTGTATAACTATTTTGACTTCTACTTTTTAGGGCTCCGTACCTAATGGGGAAAACGAGACCCTATTGCTAATACTCCGCTGTCCGTCCATTTGTTCGTTTGTCACCAGGCTGTATCTCGTAAACCGCGATAGTTAGACACTTGAAATTTTCACAGATGATGTATTTCTATTGCCGCTATAACAACAAAATACTAAAAAGTACAGAACCCTCGTTGGGCTAGTCCGACTCGCACTTGGTCGGTTTTTATCCATACTATTTTTGCAAATGCGAAAGTAACACTTCAATTGCTGAACCGATTAAGATGAAATTTGGAATAGAGATTGAGGCCAGAGGAAAGACAGAGGATAGTTTTTATCCACCAATACTATCATCCTAATCATCCTACGTAGACGAATTCACGGACAGAAGCTATGTTAGGAGCACAAATCGGATATAAATATTTAGTTAACTAACTAGTAATCAGCTTTAGTGGTTAAAATACCAACCTCGCTTCATTTCATCTGCACTGCTCAAGAATCACTTAAATCGCAAAACCAATCTTGTATCTACCACATAAGGTTTATATTTCAATACGAAGCTAAGAAGCTCAGATTTTAAATAATTCTGCCCTATTTATACAAAATGGCGAATGTTGATATGTAAAAAGGAAAAGTTACGTCTTTTTGGGAATAAAGTGAATATGGATGTTCAACTTTCTGTGTGGGATTAATCAGCGTAAACCCCGAATTAATATGATTGGAAGCCATGATGAATCAACTTTTAAATATGTATAATTGGATTGTACGAAATGTGTCTAAAAGTTTGTGACGTGCGGTCAGAGGTTTTAAATTTCACAGATCCGCCGTGCAAGGAGTAAAAAGGGGATTTTGCCTGTATTTAAATTAAATTATTTTACACCATACATGAAATAAAGCACCAGAAAATAATTAGAAAAACGTATACAGCAGTAATTTTGAGATATATTGTATTTAATAGAATTATATAAAGTCTGTTACTTGACCGTAATGTTTTTGTTATATTATCCTCACGTGTCGAGCTTGTTATAAAATTTCAACGCCCGCCCATTACGGTTCTTTTATGAAATCCTAAAAAATCCCAACGTATTCTCTTTTTTTCCCTACGCAAATTGTTTTACGGGCAATGTGGCTTTTTTGTAGGCTTTCAAAATGTAGAATTTTCGAGTAAAGTCCTGTGACGTAAGTTTCGGCTTAAAATATTTATAGAGAAGCTTCAAAGTGATACAAATGCAACGCGTGAAATTGTTTTAACTAGTTAAGTTTGAATTGATTTTTGGCAGTTATGAATTGACCCTTATATTATATAGGTACTATGAATATAAAGTTTTTAACTTCATAAACTGTAATAGATATTGTATACTAAAATCGGCCAAGAGCATGCCGGCCATGCTCAGTGTAGGGTGCCGTAGTTACCATTCTGTCAGAAACTCAGAATAAGCCAAACGGGGGCTATAAGTATGTATCGTGTACATTATAAGCATAAGGGAGTACCTTCGCAGCGCTTTGTACGTCTTTTTACAAGGAAGAGAAGACAATAGTAAAAAAAACAAATAAAAAAATTGCATATTTCAAATAATAAATTTGAAATATGCAATAATTCAAAAACTTCTGGACCGATCATATTTGCTATAGTTTTAATTGAAAGTACTCGTTAAGATTTTGTTTCAAGATCTTTTTCATATTTTTTGGACTCATGGTTCAAAAGTTAGACCGGGGACACATATTTTTTTCTTACGGAGCGATTACTTCCGAAAATATTCACTCTATCAAAATGTGTCGTTTTACATATCCAACGATACCCCACATCATTGGATTAAAGCGAAAAAAAACTTTAAAAAATCATTTATTTTGAGAATTACCCCAAATATTTTTTTTTTACAATTTTTTACAGAACTGTCCTAATGCATTATTTATGTACCCATGCCAAATTACAGCTTTCTAACACTAACGATCACGGAGCAAAGCCGCGGACGGACGGACAGACGGACATGGCGAAACTATAAGGGTTCCTAGTTGACTACGGAACCCTAAAAAAGTGAGAAAGACCACTAGTGGAGGCCGGATTTGCACCGGCGTCTCGCGTCTTCATCTTACGTGTTTTATGTTCCGGGTTCCGGGGGCCTACCGCGAAAACAAAAATTCGCAAATTGCGAGGAATTTTCTTTTACTAAGACTTAATTACAGTGACAGAGAAAAATGCCCGCAACTTCGAATTTCGCGGTTATAGTTCTGGACCTCGACACGGCAGTAGATACCTGTCCCAATATCTCGAGTACCCATATGCAATCTTAGAAAAACTTGACGTCTGTGACCAACACACAATGCAACAAATCAAAATATTTCATAAAATTATTTGATTTGTTCCCAAAATTGTGAATTATAACTAAAAAACTTTTTTTTTTCGTATTCCAAACAACAATTTCGTACTTTTCATGTATGGGCTCCCCCACTCAACTTTAAGATTGCTTATAGGTAGATAGGTTAACTGGAAGAGTTTCCTCTTAGGGATAAGTTCGCCTTTGTACTACACATTAATTTTCTATCATCATTGGCCTTTAACATCAATTAAATGATGGTTTAAACAGCGGCCATAACATTGCGGCACTTACGTAAATGACTAGTAAGTCCAATTCGAGAGAATGTCATGCCCGGTGACGAAGGTGGGAAAACAGCGCGCTGGTGTCTCAGTTCTCGCCTAGTGTGAAGGAGTTTAAGCCATGCTTCATCGTGGGCAACTACTCCATCTCCCAGGGTCTTCCTCCAGTGCTCGCGGTCTTCAGCCTCCCTTTCCCAGTCGGTGGGATCGATCCGGAAGGACAACATATCACATATCAACATGTAATCAATATTTATGTTTCTCGTACAGAAAAGTGTTTACTTACTTTCTTAGGCAACTCAGCATATTTCGTTCTCTAAACACGGTACTCGACTGAAAAGGTCTCTATTATATCACTATTGTATAAAATACTATTAAAATTCCATTCCTTCGTCTGGTTAATATACTTACTTACTACTTACTCCGTTGGCTCAGCGACCCAAAATGAGACTTGGCCTCCGACACAAGACAGCGCCACTTTTCTCGGTCCTGTGCGACCTCTCGCCACATCTCTGTCTGTGGTGGTCCGGTTAATATGCATTGTTAAAAGAATTACCTCTATCCGAACCAGGTAAAAAAGGCAAAAGCAGAAATCCAGGGTTCAGCGTTCCGTAAGAAGGGTACCGTAACTTATGTACGGAACCCCTGCCTCAATTAAAGTGTCGTTTGCGGTCTAATTTAGTGCTCCCTGAACGAATGGAACGGGTGAATGGATTCGAGAATGGTCTCGTTATTGTCTTGCGAAGCAATTGAAAGTATTTCAATTACGTTTTGTAAGGTTTTACTTTGATTAAAGTGAGTGTTTTGGGCAGTTTAAAGGTTAAAGCGTCTGTAATTTATTTACATAAGTTTTAAAAAGCAATAAGGTTTTTTAGCTCGGCCCAATTTCACCATACAAACGGAGTTTCGTTCTCATTTTAATAATACGTAGGTATTGAATTGTAATAAACTTTGTACATATGAGACATTATCTATGAAAAGGGACCTTATTGTCGATGGCGCTCACGCCGCACTACGTAGCGCGGCGTTGTTTATAATATGGGAGCATCGTTGAAATGGCGTAAGCGCCACCGACAATAAGGTCCCTTTTCATAGATAATGTCACATATAATGACATGAAGTACAGACAGCATCAAAAGTAGCGGATCAAAGGTTTCAAAAGTATCTACCATTCTGTAACAGCTTAACAAAATGTGGTGGTTCTATATATAGAACAATTAAGTCTGTAAAAGATATACTTTTGAATATAAATTTAAGAGATTTATCCGTATTTGGAAAAGTTATCCGGAATATCAGAGGGCCTACCGCGAACCACGTTCGACGTGTTGCCTCTCTGTCGCACTTGTAAATTCGTACGTAAGCGTGACAGGGACGCAACACGTCGAACGTGGTTCGCGGTAAGCCCTCAGATACTTTAGGCGCGTTGTTTCATCCGCTACTATTGATGCTGACTGTACTTATATCTAGTCCTGTAATTAGGTCATACAGCTCCAGTTTATTAAACAAACTAAATAGAGCAAAAACAAGATTTGTATGATTTTTTTAATTCGCTGTATTTTTTAACTATGGGATCTAAAGCTACATAAACTAATTGCAATATACCTATTGTAAGTGTTTTCGAGTAATCTAGCTAGTCGTTTTAAAATAAAAACGTAACTACGTTTGTATGGAGAGCTTGCTGCGGACCCTTAAGTACTGTAGGTAAGTACCTTTGTCAAAAGCCACAATTTTACTCATATAAAATAAATCACATTGAATTGAGAAAAATCTCGAAAATTATTTTTTTAGGAATTACAAAAATAACACATGTGTCATCTACTCATCTATCATTTTTATGCTCGTATTTTCAACTGTTTATAAAAATTTGGCAATATTTTTAAAGCATTTTCCTGCACCTATGATTCCTATTTCTATTATATGGGAGTACATTCATTTGGCATTTAATTACAATATAAATATTATTTACTAGCTGTGCCCGCGGCTACGCCCGCGTGGATTTCGGTCTATGTCAGTAATAAGCGGCTAATTCACACCTAATTTCTTTCCCTCTCCCTTGAAGGCAGAACTTGAAGTAAAATAGACAGACTAGAAGACTGTAGTCCAGATCAAATATTTTATAATTAAGTACCACTAAATAAAAGTCCTGTGCGACCTCTCACCAATATATAATAGGACCGAGAAAAGTGGTGCTGTCTTGTGTCGGAGGCCAAGTCTCATTTTGGGTCGCTGAGCCAACGGAGTAAGTAAGTCAATATCAATAGTTTTCTTCGCCTTTGTTTAAAATTTTTACGTGATTTATACGATACACATTGAGCTCTGGTAGCAGGAATACACACTATGAGTAGGGTCTGGTGTTATTTGGCTGCGGTTTTCTGTAAGGTGGAGGTACTTCCCCAGTTGGGCATTTCTTCATTTTATATTCGGCGGTCGGGGTGCGATTTTCGTTAATAAAGTTCTTTGACCGACTTTGTAAAATGGGACTTGACATAACGAACTTGAAGTAATTTAAATATTTTGGATTTTCTAGATAATATATCTACCTACTACCTACACGCCAGTGTTGGCCGAGCGTTAATTAGAATTATTGACCATTAACCATTCAACTTCAACATTAATTCAGCAAATAGGCCACAAGGGCCTTTTTTCACGTCAACATGGAATTTACATACAAGTAAAAACAAGCATATCAACAATTATAAAATACAATTAACTGAAAATATTAATGCAAACTAAAGTATTATTATTACTTAGAGATGTATAAAGTGTCTCAATGTCGAATTAAAAAAAAAAACTAACATATCAATAATAATAAAACTCAACAGATACAAAATAAAATCTAAAATTATTTAGAGGTTTAAATATCTCTAAATGTCTCTAGACCTGGAATGACATCCGCTGTCCTGTGCCCTACGACAAAACGCGAGATTATTCACAGTATCCATACCTCTACCCCAGTATGGCAGTATTATCTTATACCTTTATAAAAGCAATTCTTGTATATTTACATATAACGGGGCTCTAACGATTTCGATGAAATTTGCTATATGGCGGTTTATGGGGGAAAAATCGATCTAACTATGACTTATCTCTGGGAAAACGCGCATTTTTGAGTTTTTGTATGTTTTCCGAACAAAGATCGGTTTCGCAGATATTATATATTTAAAATGCTAAAGTGTTTTTAGTATTTCTGTAACAACACCACATTTAAAACCAAATCCACTCACCAAATGGAAAAGTTTTATACTAAAACTTACTTAGTGTCTGTGGTCTTGCAGACGAGACACCATTTGCTACGCAAGTCCCCAGATATCATTATATTCTGGAGTGCATTAAACTCTCTAGTCTAGGGTTTAAGTATAAGTAAAACATAGAAATGCTTTTATCATTCTAACTTAGGTATGTATTTATTTATTGGTATAAATGATATAAATATGTTAAAACGGGTCTATTAATAAATTGTACATACTAAAAATTGTATATTAGGTAAGTAGAATATTGTTCGACATACTTATTTCGTTCTAAAACGAGTAGCTTTAACGCATTAGCGGAGCGACACACCCCCTTATTCATAAACGTCTACAAAAGTTAACATGCTGCTAATAATCATTTGTCCCTTTCTATCATACCAATACGGCGGAAAGGGACAAACAATTATTAGCGGCTTGTCAACTTTAGTAGACGTTTATGAATAAGTGGGACGGACTCTGCTGATGTCTGCCTCGGCTCGCCTTCTTATGCAGGCGTTACAATATGAAATAAAATAACTGGTGATAATATTTTCATGAAACTAATTGGACAGAGCACATTAGACATGGAATCTGACCGCGAATAGTGCTTATCAAGTACCATTAAATATTGGCTTCCCTTCCTTTCTTGAAGACCGCGTTTACACTGCAGTGTAATTCTTACCTGCTCATAAGTATATATACGTGGGCCATTCTGTTTACAGTTCTACAATGAGCTACGAAATTGCATGGAGATATTATGAATGAATTGATTGATAAAGTCGCCATGCACTCATGTGGCTGATGTGTACATTAAGGTTTTTTTGGTTTCAGAATATTTAGAGTCTGTGCGGAAAGAGAAGAGTCGTGGAATGTATGGGGTCTAATACATTCCAGTACTCTTCTCTTTTCAAACAGACTATATATATATATATACTACTTAGAAACACGAGCTATTTCGATCCTAACAAGAAGAAAATGTTTAAAAAATTTCACACTTATTATTTCTTTTGTGTATCGAATATTGTATCCAATTTCTTGATCCGTCTAAATGAAGCTTTACCATCATACAATTTTCTATAAAAAATAGGAACAGCATGGAAATAAAAAACTTGAGACACTTTCTTTCCCTTAATAGAATTGAAAATCTCGTTATTCTGAGTTGAAATAACACAAAAAATTCCAAACTAAAAAAGTGTACCGAAAAATGCGCCTACTTTGCCTACTATGCCCTAAACTGATCTCCAAAAACAAAATTACATTATTTTATTGTAGACCATCACATCATTCAGCATTTGTATCATGTTGTAACAAATAAATATTTCATTATACTTAGACAAATATTTTATTGTAGACCATCACATCATTGAGCAAATGTATCTTGTTGTAACAAATAAAATGGTCTTTATGCTTCGGTGTGATAGACGGCTCATTTATAAGATTACAGAACGAATGATGTACTCGACGGACGCGGAATTTTCCAATAATTAAGATCGGACGTGGGGCGACTATTGTCTTGAAATACTGTTATAGTTATTACAGCTTGCCTAATCATTAGCTACATATACTCACTAAGTAATTGACCGAGCGTCAGCGTAAGTCTTCGTTTCAGCTTAGACAAAAATGCTTTGGTATGTACGGATTTTCTCGTCTATTATATTATATGTCGCATTTCTCAACCGATTCTCGTGAAATCTTGTGAACAGCGGTGGCATCATGGTTCCATTTTTATCACTTGTCTCTATGCCCGTCACTTTTGGGCTTACATACTTGTTAGAACGTGACGGATATAATGACAAATGATAAAGAGCCGACCATCATAGCCCTACAGCGGCGGTACCATGCCCGTCACGTTCTAACAAGTATGTAAGTGCGAAAGAGACAGACTTACTGACAGGCGATAAAAATTGAACCATACTGCCACCACTCAAGAATTAAATGGAAAATAGATCCATAGGGGTTCGCGTGGTCTACAGCTTATAGAGCCACTTGACCCATTTCTATTAACTCTTCTTCTTCTTACCCTAAGCCTTTTAGTATTTAGAGATTCAATGATGTCCTTTGAGGTCTAGAACGACGCTCGCTTAAAGATAATTAAAGCGTGCAAAATGGAAGCCATCATGTATGAACAAGTCAGGAGTACGAAAAAGGCATAATGAAAAAATGTGACCACATCTGAGGTTTCTAGAACGTACCAAAACGTAAGGTAAATACGAGAATAGGTAATGGAATACGAGTATACGAGTATTCAGGAGATATGGTGAGCGATTAAATCTTGGAATATCTCATCATCTCATCTTCCTCGCGTTGTCCTGGTATTTTGCCACGGTCCATGGGAGCCTAAGGTCCGCTTGGCAACTAATCTCAGGAATTGGCGTAGATACTAGTTTTCACGGAAGCGACTGCCATCTGACTTTCCAAAGCAGAGGGCAAACTAGGCCTTATTGGGATTAATCAGGTGAAGGAAAGCGACTGGTAAATATAAAATTATATGTCGTACTTTTCTGAAAAACTACGTACGAGCCGGGGTTTGAACCTGCAACCTTCGGATTGCAAGTCGCACGCTCTTACCGCTAGGCCACCAGCGCTTCCAATTAAATCTTGGAATATACTTTTAAAAAGCAAATCGTTACACAGGTTTAAATTATTTTCGTTGTGTTGTTTCTTGTCCCCGAAAAATGTGACAGAGCTTTTTGTATGAGATGAAGTCTCGTTTTAATTATTCTCATATAAAATATAATAATCTACAGCTAGAATGACGCACTCGACTTTTTATTTATTTGATAAAAGACAGATACAAACGTGACAGAGTGGTCAGAAAAAACAACGAAAAGAATTTAGACCCACGTAATCAAATCACGTATTACTTATTTCTGAATTTAATTCTTCCAATGACACTCGACATCATTCCGATTATGGAGTGTGGAATTAAGAGGAGTGGCATCTCTTATGGTAGAACTGTTGCAAAAGTGTCCAGCTGTCAGCTATAAATAATAGTTCCAAATCTCTCCAGAGTAGCGCTAGAGTAGCTAAGAACCTAGGCGTTATTGACGGAGTAAATTGCGCTGTCTATGATTTGATTTTTTTGTTCAAGTACTCTAGGTATTGTAGCGCCACCTATTTAAAGTTTTTTTGATGACACGTTTTGGAACATGGAGATTTCTTTCCTTATCTCCACCTTCCGTAATTCCGATTTTAGTGTGATGTCGAGTTAAGAATTTCTACACCCCTTTTCCTCCCGTGGGTGTCGCAATGTCGTAGAAGTCGACTGTAGGATACGGTTTCAAGTGTGTTGTAGGCGATGGGCTGGCAACCTGTCACATTGTGCAATATCACGATTATGGAGTGTGGAATTAAAAGGAGTGAAATCTCTTATGGTAGAACTGTTGCAAAAGTGTCCAGCTGTCAGCTATAAATAACAGTTCAAAATCTCTCCAGAGTAGCCCTGAGTAGCTAAGAACGTAGGCGTTATTGACTGAGTGAAGTGCGCTGTCTATGATTCGATTTTTTTTTCAAGTATTCTAGGTATTGTAGCGCCACCTATTTAAAGTTTTTTGATGACACTTTTTGGTTACACTC
This sequence comes from Cydia pomonella, assembly GCF_033807575.1. Lineage (NCBI taxonomy): Eukaryota > Metazoa > Arthropoda > Insecta > Lepidoptera > Tortricidae > Cydia > Cydia pomonella. The sequence continues at coordinate 3,769,040 of NC_084722.1, forward strand.
CTTACCTTCCATTATTGATATTTCGTTATTTTTTTAAACCCCTTAATTGCTAGAAGTGCCACTAAAACTAGCAGTTTCATGTCTACCTACCCTTTTTGGGAATACAGGCGTGATTTTATGTCTGTAGGTATGTTTTAATATTTGACTGGCAATCTTGTAGATCTGTGGTACCTACGTAGCTATATTATTCCGTGATGTCGATCCTAAACGTAACGCCACACCTGCACACATACAGAATCACTTATTGAAACCTCCATCCATAATGAGGGCAATCTGTTTGATCCTTGGATTCAATTCTCGGTCATTGGGCCGCAATTCCTTTCCAGCCTTAAGTCCTTTCACATTAACCCCCTATTGAGAGTAGCGAGTGGTTTTTGTATTTAGAAATGGCGACGGCGGGAATACGAATTGACATTTCACAAATGTAATTGGGTAATTTACTGGGGATGTTCAATATTTCTTTTTTGGCGTTCCTTTTCTTTTATTTGACGTGTTTAGGAGTGCTGTTTTTAAGCGTTGATTAACTCGTGTCTCTTTTATATTTAGGGAAGCACAGAATAAAAACTTGAATTTTTAGAACTTTTTTCAAAATATCTCCTTTGCTTTTGAAATGATGCTCGTAAACCAGTATCTATAATAAAGCTTCCAGTAGAACAATATTCGTTAAACTTGCTTTAATTGGTAATTTTAAGCTTGTTTTTTTTTGTGTAATATATGTAAGTTACGACACCATTATATTTTTAATGTATAAGTATACAGTTTTAAAAATTATTCTGTTTTCATTGATAATTCGGGGGTAATTTAAGGGAATTCTAAAACGTACCGTGAAACTAGCCAACATTGTCCGCTTTTTTCGAAAATACACGAATTACTCAATTTTTTTGAAAAATTCGATCGATGACTTTTTGCTCAGCACGTCCACTGTGGTCAAACGCATCAGTTTATTTAAAGAAAAACAATCTTAGTATTACCCACTTTTTGGATGTTTTAGAGGGCGGGCAATGATATCCGTTGTCGCCGACGCCAACATTGCCCACGCTCGTGCTCAAATACAGCTCGTATGATAATGATGTCCAAGGATCACAAAAAGTTTATAGGTAATCCTAGCATTCTCTGTTAACACTTATCCCTAAGTTATTAACAGATAATGGAATGGAAATACGGAATAGTTTTCAAAACTATATAATTACATATTAAAAACTTGTCAAAACTTATACCTAAGCGAAGCAAAATATAAGCAAAGTACCGTAGTTATGTACCTCCCTACCAGTGTTTGCCGAAACGATAATGCAATAAAAAAATATTTGCCATTAACCATTATAAATTGAACCGTAAACTGTAACCGTCCGTTACAGTTACGGTTCAATTTATAATGGTTAATTGCAATTAACGTCCAACACTTCTCCCTACTAATCATACACAGTGGCAGCGTACAGTCTAAAACGCTTTAATGCACTAAGTTATCAACAGTTTCATTAAGTATTTTGGCATAAACTCGTCATATTTGTATCTAATACAACTTAAATAAATACCTATTCAATAGAGCCTTTGCCGTTTACTTTGAAACCTACAAGCGCCACTGAGTTAAGCACACCCTTAAAAATAAAACCTCATCACTGACGCAAACAAACTCCAAAGTAAAATTTCCCCATTTTTCCATAAAACTCCCAAGTTATCCACAGCCCTATCTCCGAATCCATTAGAGATATAACTGGTGATATAACTTTATATAACTCGTGATATAACTTTGTATAACTGGTGATTATAACTCAATATTGCCGACCACTCGGCTTACCATTCAAATTTCTTCATTTTATATTCGGCGGTTGGGGTGCGATTTTCGTTAATAAAGTCCTTTGACCGACTTTACAGAATGAGACTTGACACAACGAACTTGAAGTAATTTAAATATTTTGTTTTTATAGATAATAAACCTACCTACTACCTACACGCCAGTGTTGGCCGAGCGTTAATTAGAATTATTGACCATTAACCATTCAACTTCAACTTCAACATTTATTCAGCAAATAGGCCACAAGGGCTTACGCGTCAACTTGGAATTTATATAAATACAAGCAAAAAAAAGCATATCAACAATTATAAAATACAATTGATTGAAAATATTAATGCAAACTAAAGTATTAATGTTTAAAGTAAAAGTAAGTATTATTATTACTTAAAGATGTATATAGTCTCCAAATGTCGAATTACAAAAAAAAAAAAACTAAAACAATAATAATAAAAAACACAAACAGATACTTACAAAAAAAATCTAAAATTATTTAGAGGTGTAATCTCGACCCCACGGCAGACCAAAAAAGCGATGGCTCGATGAAGTGAAAGCGGATATGAGCGTAAACGGGCTTACACGAGAGGACGCCCAGGATTTCGCAAAGTGGAGGAAAGCAAGCAGGAAAGCATTACAAATTGAATCGTAAACTTTAACCGTCCGTTATGGTTTACGGTTCAATTTCTAATGGTCAATGGTCAGTTCTAATTAAATTAAGTTCCAAAAAAGCCTAATATTAATTTCTGCCCCTTCCTTATCAATTATTTATATATTTTGAGAAAAAAAAAATTAAATTTGGCATTTTACGGTTAATAAATTGCCGAAAAAAATCTTTTTAGTTTTAATTTGTTTATTCGTTATAGTAAACTAGGTAGCATTCGATTTTTGTTGAGAATCATGCTGCTGTTCATTTTTAATGTCGTAAATAATTACAGTTGCCAATCTCGTGTATTCTTTGCAAAATTAAATTTTAAAATTCGGTTTTTAGAGCCTGATGAATTAAAATAGCAATCATCATTAATTTTTAACTAATATCTAGTAATATTTTGTGTGAGCAATAATATCAACCCTACTTTATTATGACCATTCTTATTATCTAACTTATTTGTTCTGTGTCTGATTACAATGCGAATTTAATTGCCCCAGAATCAAACATTCCTTCAGCTAGGGACGCGATAAGTCGAGATTCGAATTCGAAGCTTCTAGAACGTTTTCTTCGTAACTTCGTTAAGTTTTTAGCTGTTTTATTCTACTCCTTTATTTCAAACTGTGTACTCGTAGCTCGTTAATTAGTATTAATTAATTTTATTACGTTGAACAAGTAGGTTTGTAGAGTTTCGTACCGTAATTTGAAAAAATGTAGAGTAAGGTATCAAATTCCACACCATATTAAAGAGTCACGAACCTAGCCACTACTATACAACTGAAGTTATTATTTCATTTAAAAATGCCCATAAAAAATCATTAAGAGTCCCCGGCAAGCTCGGATGAATTTCACCTTCACATACAAACAAACGGGGTTCGTTCTCAATTTAAAACTACATGTTGGATTGTAACGAAACTTTGCACATACAATGACATGAGGTATATCTAGGTCTGTAATTCATTAATATAGCTCCAGTTTAAAAAACAAACAAAATAGAGGAAAAGAAGAAGTATGTATGTATGTTTATACTTTATTGTACATAGAAATAAAAACACGAAAAACACAGTTACAGAGTAAATTAAATACAGCAAAGGCGAACTTATCCCTGTATGGGATCTCTTCCAAGTTTCAGAAGTTTTGTATGAAAAACTTAAATTAGCTGTATTGGTATCTGAAGCTACATAAACTAATTACAAGATAGATATACCTTATCTTATTGTAATTACAGAGTTTCAGAGCAATCTAGGTAGTTGTTTAAAATGAGAGCATAACTAAGTTTGTATGGAGAACCAAGCTTGCTGCGGACTCTTAAATTAGGTACATGAAACTTGGCATGAACAATTACGTAACATATATCAAAATATGTCCAGAAATGTTTGTCTTAAAAGTAGGTTTAAGTAAGTTTTTGGCAGAAAATTCACTTTTGGTACAAGCTTTTATTGCTGACTGTACTTTTCTTTCCACATGCAACTAAATACTCATCGAGACAATTCTAACAACCCCAAACACAATTAGTGTGCGTTGTATTATCACAGAATTCCCATGGCCATCTCTTGTCTCCAACATAAAATCAGCTTCATATCTTCATAATATTGCATTGTAATCCGATTTACGTGTACAAAATTTCAGCTCAAACGGAAATCGGGATGTGGGTCAAATTTAGCTTCCAAGATTTGGCCCACAGTAACTAACAAACATACTAAGATGGCAAGTTCAATAAAAGCTTGTAAAAAACGCACATGATTAATTTTTAAATATTCAATAAAATTCCCCAACCCTAAACAATCATGAAAGCGCTCAAATATTGCTGGCAGTGTTAGCAGATTATCATTTGGCTGGAATAATTTGGGCGCCGCCAGCGAAATGATAATCTGATGTAATGTGTCAGCTAATGGAATACTGAGACGGAAGAAACGAACGTCATCTGTCGGAATTTAAACGAAATTTCGATATTCTACAGGATTAATATCCTGGGTAGATTAGAAATTCAATTTGAGATAATGTCAGCTAGATGTTTGTATTCTCGGGAGGGAAATATAATTGATATTTTATGTTGTTTTGATAAGATCGTTTGGTTGATGTAGAATTTTATTAGTACCTTGTTTACTTAAAGTGTAGCATACGGGTAAGGCCCTCAGCACACGGCGCGTAAGCATAAGAGACCCGTAAGCGTGTCGTACGCGCGTAGAACAAGGGTCCTCCGAACACGTACAAGTTCATGTAAGTCCGCATATGAAGCGTCGTCGTAGCGTAGCGTATGAGATTTCTCTCGTCATTACGACAGGCGTAGCGTAATGCACGCGTAAAAAACAAAACTTCCTATATAATCAAGCAATAAAAAATCTTCAACTGACGAGAAAGTAAGATCGTCGATACACCCGCCGAAGACATCTGACGCCAGTGACACTATGAATTCAACTAATAGTATTTAACTTATAACACGATTACGCTTACGCGACGCTTACGCCATGGATGGTGCTCAACTTTAACTCTACGCGTCTCGTACTCGTAACGTTTTTACGATACGCTTATCGCGATTTTACTTGGTTTCCTTTATTTACGACGTTTCGATACAGGTTACACTGGTCATGGTTGCGGATAACTGATGTTCTCATTAACCCGACGAAAAGTTTGTGAAAAAGTATACGGGTAGACTAGAATTTAAACCACCCACCACTTACTCACTTGGCTGGCGCGATGACCCAAAATGAGTCTTGCCCTCCAACATAAGAGCATGCCATTTTGCTTGGTACTGAGCGGATTCATGCTAGTTTTCGCCGACGCCGAGTTTGCGGTGATCTACTTCCACTCTATACGCTCAACGTTATTTAGGATGACCGACAGGACAGCGTCCAGTTGTTCGACCCAAGTATGCTCTTTTGGCTGCCCGATCTTCACCTATCAATCCCAAACTAACCACCACACATATGTTAATTGTTGTTAATGAGTGTTGTCCGTCGTTGTCCCCAGGTGTGAACCCCAAAGAACTGAAGAACAAGAAAGTTGGCGTGTTCGTGGGCGCCTGCTTCTCGGAGTCGGAGAAAACATGGTTCTACGAGAAGATGCAGGTCAACGGATTCGGTATCACTGGGTAATTAATTCTCGATAACATCTTTTTGTAGCCTCTTTTGGTGCCTCACCATTTGAGTAGAACGCATCCAAGATAAGTCATTACAAAATTTCGGTTGAGGTTTGTATTTTCCCGGTTGCCCATCTGAATACATGACTTAGTCAAGATAAAATACTGGAGTATAAATGTATTGTCTAATTAATTTAATTACATTAGACAATGTTATAAAATGCATGTAGCATTCACTAGAAAATTATTTCCACTTTGTCAGATACCGTATTATTTTATTTTATAATAAAGCAGACATCATTATATAGATATATAGAACCTACAAAAGATAATCAAAACTGACTAGCAACTTAAAAAATCACCTCCCATTAACCGGATAAACTATTTCCAAGTACTTCTAGTCTCCAGCAATTATATTTTTCCAAGATTTAACTCTGCAGCCCAACTTTTCCGGCCCACTTGTCATTATTGGAAGCTACGGGCATTCCGGCTTCGATTCAAGTCGATAACTTTAAACTTTGTGCGACATAACAGTATTCTTAGGCAAGAGGTGTTTTGTCGACGGTGTTTTGATGTTTTGTTTAAATGTGTGTGTGTATGGTTTTGACGACCAGTTTGGCCTAGTGGGTAGTGACCCTGCCTACGAATCTGATGGTCCCGGGTTCAATCCTGGTAAGGGCATTTATTCGTGTGATGAGCATGGATATTTATTCCTGAGTCATGGGTGTTTTCTATGTATTTAAGTATTTATAAATATTTATAACTAACTACTAAGTCAATTTGTGTAATAATGTCCTATTAAAAAGAAAAGAAGAAAGGAAGAAAAGAAGAAAGAATAACGGATGTATTTATTTATTTAGTTTACAATAAGGATGATAGCAAATGAGCAATTTATCGCAATAATGAGGATATTAAAAGTCATGTGACGAGAAAGATATTACGAATGAATGTGGAGTGATGGAACGGGAGAGGAAAACCTAGGAAAAGGTGAATGGATTGTGTCAGTAGATACTGAAAATTTGAACAATGTACCTAGAGTCGAACTAGGCAAAATCTATATGGAAATAACAAAATGTGGCAATGCCACTTCATTCTGTTAAAATCGATGCAAAATTAGCTTAGACTGACACTAATCATCTTAGTTTATATTCTCGCAATTGCCCTGTAATCAATTACATTAATTAACTAACCCAACTGCACATCTACCTTACTAATGTATTTGCATTGAAATCCTTACCCAAAACCTAAAACACACCTTTAGTTTCCACCATTCAAATATGAACTTAATCCCGTTAAACTAAGATCCATTTTCATAAAACACGGAGTAGAAGTTTGAATTGAATTGCCTGAGCCTTTGCCGTCAGAGTTGCAGATTAGTTAAAATGCTTTTATAACTCAATATGAAACGCTACAATAGAAGAGAAACTATGAATCGAAAAGTTATATGAGGAAAGCATTTACCTTTCGCTTTAGTAATGTGAAAGTTGCTAATACGTGTTATTTATGAAAAGCAAAAACATTATGAAGGGTTTGTTTGGGAAATTTAAACGTTCTGAACATAGTAAAATTATTTGCCCTAATATACATAATGGATATATACAGAAGATTACTATAACTAGCTTAAATCTAAAATAGGCCCTTGAGGCGTTGTATCAAGGATGCTGGAGGCATTTCCACATTGTATCGCAATGTTGATACGTTGTGCGAGGAAGCCGCCAGCTCTTCGGTCTCCGCCAGTTTTTTTTTTTAATAAAATGGCTATTGTCCAATGGTACAATTTGACCAGTGTCAAGGTATTGAGAGTTAAAAGTATATGACGATTATTGTACGGTTATTATAAGACGGAGTACGAAACGTTGGTAGCCTAGCGGTAAGAGCGTGCGACTTTCAATCTGGAGGTCGTGGGTTCAAACCCGGTACCAATGAGTTTGTTGGAACTTATGTACGATTTATTATTTGATATTTACCAGTCGCTTTTCGGTGAAGGAAAACATCGTGAGGAAACCGGACTAATCCCAATAAGTCTTGTTATCCCTCTGGGTTGAAAGGTCAGATGGCAGTGGCTTTCGTAAAAACTAGCGCCTACGCCAATTATGACTGATCCGTGGCAATAAGCCGGGACAAATACTAGGAAGAAGAAGTACAAGTGTACGGCTATAAGCTCTTGTACTGCGGAATACTCGTTTTTTGATATTGGAAGAAAAATAATATATACGTATTAAAAAAATCATGCCTTTTTCATTTATAAATAAGATTAAATGCTAACTAGTTATAATGGGTATTTGTATAAACTATCTACAATGTTTGTTTAACAAAGATTTTTCAGACTCAAACAACAAAAACGTGATGTTATGTTCATTGTATTATTCACAGAAGTGACCTTTAAAAAAAATTATGTACATCCTTTTGTACACCTGTCAGTGTCAAAACGATATCTGACCCAAATATTTATAATCATCTTTCTCCACAGTTGCTCCCGCGCTATGCTCGCCAACCGCATCTCCTACTGGCTCGGCGTCACCGGACCATCTTACACCGTGGACTCAGCTTGCTCGAGCTCCCTCTACGCCTTGGAACACGCCTTCAGAGCTATCAGAGACGGTCACTGTGACTCCGCCATCGTCGGTGGTTCCAACCTGTGCCTGCATCCTTATGTCTCACTTCAGTTTTCTAGGTAAATAATTATTTAAATTTAAAAGCTCAAACTGGAGTCGTGTAAATCAAGAGGAGAGGCCTTTGCCCAAGAGAGAAGTAGAGAAGTAGTAGGAGAGAAGTAGAGAAGTAGAAGTAGCCTAGGAGAAGAAGAAGAAGAAAGTTTCTCTTCTGATAGCGGAATGGAGGACCAGCCACGATGATGCTCAAACTACGTTGACGCACCATAAATACGAAGATGTGACTCATGCACCATGTTTTTAACCCCCAACTGATGTGGCCACGTTCAAAATAACGCTTTGTAATCAGTTCTTGCGACAGCTTTACGTCGACGCATATATTTTAAGCACCGATGCAATGTGGCCAATCCTTGAATTGGGTTTAATTCAGAATGCAATACGCTTGTTTATTAACATAATATATTTACTATATTTTATGTGCCTCTAGGAATACCCCTTCAGATCTCCCGATATTCCTGTAGGTACAGTCAGCAATTAATACGCGCTTAACACCTTTGCATACACACTTCTATACAGGGGGGTACCTTTTCTCTGCAGCTGACTAAATATTTGAGATTTTCTGAGAATGCAAGGAAGCAGAATTGGTTTGACACTAAGTTATACTACCGTAAAAATGAATCAAATTTTTTACCACGTAGATATAATAGAGAGCTTTTCATTCGAGTGCCGTATTTACCGTATTTAACTCAGTAAGCTTGGTTGCCTAAATACAGTACTCCATTAAACTCCACTACGGTAAACCATTACAGTCGACGCGTAGAAACATACTTTTATAATCAATAAGTATTAATTGTTTTTTTTAGCTCTTTGTTTCAATTTGAGACCTAAGTTTTGCCGAGCTTTTATTATTTCTGTCTAAAACTTTGAAATTGCACGATTTGATCGTTAATGAGTGTCCAATAGGTACTACGCCACAACCTTTCTTTTGATAGATTGGGCGTATTATCGCCGGACGGCCGTTGCAAGAGTTTCGACAACAGCGCCAACGGTTACGCGCGATCAGAGGCCATCGTTGTCGTCTTCCTACAAAAGGCCAAAGATTCTAGAAGGTAAGCCCATTTTAGATACTTATAGCTAAAACCCTTTAGACGAATTATTTTAAGCAAGTATGTACAACCTAGGTCATAGCGTACATTGTCCATACCAGTGTTGGCCGAACGTTAATTAGAATTGACCATTAACAATTTAACATGAACATTACAAATTGAACCGTAAAATGTAACCGTCCGTTACGGTTTACGGTTCAATTGTAATGGTTAATTGTCAATTCTAATTAACGTTCGGCCAACACTGGTACATACGTTTAAAATAATATAAATCGCTTTTCAATAAATTTCCTAAGTCTTCATAAATTAAAGATTTTAAAACATAAGTGATAGAGTCACTGATAAATTCGGTAAACATTATTGACAAATTTGGGGTAAACTAGTTTTATGTTTTCAATTGCTAATTCATTTATCACTGAAAAAAAAAACATTTAAAGCAATTGAAATTGCATTAACGTTTAATGCTTTAAACTGTTTCATATGAGCCTATCGAACATAACAGTAAATTTTACTGTTCCGAAAAGACAGTAAATTTTACTTGAGTAGTTAAAATGTAGTGACTGTTCGTTTATTATTATCGTTTATTCAAAAGTTAGAAATGTTCAAACAGTTAAAGGTACTGTTTTGTATTTATTAAACATTTGCTGATATTGTATATGTAATGAGGTTTTTTAAACTTGTAACCGAAAGTAACTACAGACTGACTAGTGACGGCGATCGGTGTTTATTAAGTACAGACGCTGTTGAATATGAATGAACTGGGTAAGTATAGGGTTAGCTAGGTGAGAATCACTCGAAGCTTGATCGTGTTTGAACTCACATGTAAAACGTATTTCTTAAAATAATACCATAAACTCAGTGTTAAGATAACAAATATTTTATTACTAAACATTACAGTATAAAGTCGTTAATCTTAATGAAAATTACTTTAATGTGTGCTCGATAGATCATATTTTTTTCAATATGTATTGCAATATATTTAAGTATAGCAAGCATACACTATTACACAGAGCAGAGTCGCTGACAAACATGTATTTCTTAGGTTTCTGTAGGCACTGTGCTACTTTTCTTAATACCATTTTATAGTGAAAACGTTGCAACTGATAATTTACGAACTTTAATTTTGATCCATATATAAATAACGTTAAAGTTGATATTTCTTGGTATTTTACCTTTCAGTTGTGACGTTTTCTGACTAGATATGTAACTTCACCGCCCGTCTCACCTGTCATCTTGAATTCAACTATTCTCGTGAAAATTTCTCATCTTGAGAATGAGAACAACAGTCATTGCTATTTTAAGGGAAACATATACGTAGACTAAGATGCTTACTTGTACTTTAGTTATTATTTTCTTTCTTCATATATCATATGGCAGATATCATTTGAAATTTTCTTGGGAACCGTAACCTTCAAATCCACTTCTTATCAGATATGTATTTGCCATTGTGAGGGTCCTGTACCAAAAAAGTACAAAAGGAACCCTATGGTGCGACTCTATCCGTCCATCCGTCCGTCGGTCACATAGCCAATTATCTCGAGAACCACTTTAGCTATCGATTTGAAATTTGGAATATTTATAAAAAAATGCCAACCCAGACGCAATGAAAATATTATTTTGTTAATTATTTAAAATTTATTATGGAAAATGCTCAGTTTGAGAGGGGGTCAAAATTTCAAAGTTACTAGGTCAAATGGGGTATCGGTTGAAAGAGCTTAAATTATACAATTCAATCTAATTATTTTTTTTTTTTTAAAGAAAGATATTTATGAAGGAAAATATTTAAAAAATACGATACCCCCTTATCTCCGAAGTTTACCGAAGCAAAATTATGATTTTTATTTAGATAATATGAACATTATTATAAATTTTACAGAAAAAATAGAATCAGACCTTATCTGTTTTTTTTTTAATAATTACCAAAAACACTTCCATATTCAGTTTGCAGTTTAAGCAACTGTACGTGTGTTTATTATAAGTACTTGTTCAAATTGAAACTCCTTCTTTTACCTTAGGTAAGTACTTAAACTTAAAAACTAAATTTTCAACAGGACTTATAATTTTAGAAATCAATTTCTTACCATAAAATGTGGTTTCAAAAATACTCCTTGCAAAAAATACAGACGTTTTTTGCTAATGTCTAGTATGAAAGTGTCTTAAACCAAGTAACTAATATACAATTTTCTCACTTTAAACAGAGTATACGCCCAACTGCTGCATGCCAAGACAAACTGTGACGGCTACAAAGAACAGGGTATCACTTACCCCGCCGGGCATATACAGAAGATGTTGCTTCGGGAGTTCTATGAAGAGTGCTCAGTGCCTCCACAGAGCATGGAGTTCGTTGAAGCCCATGGAACTGGTAAGACTGTTATGTTCTTTCAACTGTGACGGCTACAAAGAACTGGGTATTACGTACCCCGCCGGGGATATACAGAAGATGTTGCTTCGGGAGTTCTATGAAGAGGGCTCAGTGCCTCCTAAGATCATGGAGTTTGTTGATGACTATGAAACTGGTAAGACTCTTATGATCTGTAATCTGTACAGGGTATCATATAACCCACTTTACATTGCTCACTTCCCCCGTAAGCAAACTTATCATTGGTATTTAGTGTGTATACCTACAATTAGAAATTGCACAATATATCATCGATTCCTTGACAACAGATTGGTCTCGTTTTTATCACGTCACATATGTTCGTTGTGCGCTTTTTATATCAACTGACTATTAGAAATGTTACCACAAGGAATTATAAATAAGTAATAAGTAAGTAAATAATACTTATAGTATTTTTCAAACACGAACGGTACTGTTACAGGAGTCATCCCCATACAAGTTATAACCTTCAAAATTGTATTGTCACTGTGCTCTTCGTGAGATTATAACACTTGCCAGTGAGCCATAAATTGGCTACACGACATAAACTAAATGTATAGATCTTAAAAGACATATTACATTAAGGACACACCGCCTTTTTGCGGACATATTTATATGTAACAAAAATGATAAATAATAAAGAACTTTCTATTCTATTCTATTCTTGAAACATACATTTTTTACACTTTTAGATACGTATCAAATAAATACTGTGCAAATTGATATTACCTATTATGAACGTTTGTCTTAATTAAAAAAATATCAACAAAATGAAAAACATCACAGCTTTTCTAAGTTTTTCTCGGAGATACTACTTTAGTTCCACTGCACAATATATTAATGGCTGATACGTACTGTGATTGACCGCAAAGACAATATCAGAGCTCCGGATATATCACGAAATGAACATTCGCAAATCCATCTCGAATCTAGGTTAGCCATGCAGCCGCTCGTATTAATTAAGGTGCAAATATAGCAGATACACATGTAGGTACCGTTCGAGTTCAGATTATACCAGACCGACCGAATTACTGCCGCAAATGTGAAAATATCGAATAATAATGATCGAGTGCCAGATTTTTATCATCTGTGGCTACAATGCAGTCACCAATGATAGCGCGCTGCAATACAGTCATTCAGTCAAGTATATTAACTGCAGGAAACTTCAAATTTATTATAAATTTGTAGGTAAAATGACCTGAATCTTAGAATTTTTAACTTGCTCGAGTGACAACAGTAAGGATGACTCACGCTAGATCAAGCCGGAGCTTCCGGCACTTCGTTTTCTACAGAAAGCACCACTTGATCATCATTATAGAAATTGACCCGTCGGACGCCTCGGCCCGGGCATGGGCCGGTCTAGCGTGAGTTATACTTTATTACGAAGAGTTAGTGCAAGGCCTGAGTGCACGCTCGAAGTGGAGTGTTCGGCGGGGCGTGCAGCGTGGCGTCGGGCTCACAAGTGATCTGAGCAGCGTGCACTAAGGCCGCTCCTATACGTTTACATTTGTATAACATGAACGCCACACGTCCCGCCCCGCTGCACGCCCAACTCGAGCGTCCACTCAAGCCTTACGCTTAAACAACCCTTTTGCCTTCTTGTAAAGCAATAGAAATTTCGATACGATGCGTAAAGCGATTTCTTTATTTTTCAACTGTGATTGTGAATGAAAATTCAATTTGCCTCACCCAGTCAACCTAGATAAATAATTAAAAGCAACAAAGCTGCAACGCTAAACCTAGTTTATCATAGCCATTGTTTATTCATGTCGAAAACAGCAATACGGTTCTCGAACTGACAAAAGGCTTTCTTCAATCGACAAATTGGACTTCCTCGAGTCTAAAACGTAGCAACGGGATGTTTATATATATTAGTACATTTTGACTTTAAAAAACGGTTCACATAACCACATAACTGACACTTATCTGACACGTATCATACACAATCTCTTACGCCGCAAGATGGCAGAACAATACACAAGATAGCGTGCGTGAACTGTAGGAGGCATCACCTACTTTAATGTGAAGAGTCAAAGTCAAGTTTAAGTTTCCGATTAAAACCACAAGATGGCAAATCCTCTAACGCGCACAATTCCTATAATACACAATTTGCTGCTAAGTATTAGGAAAAAGTTGAGGTCACTAAAAGTTAATAATATAATATAATAATAATATAAGCCTTTTATTCAGACAATTTTTACATTTTCAAGTTTAAATTGTACATTTCTTATCGTATATGTAGTTTGACATAAAATGTACTATTTCATACAACATCGGTTTGGTCTGTATGCCATTTTATTTATATTTATTTATTTAGACACATAATAAACTTACAGTAGTCACCAAGTCGTTTACATGTTAAATCTTAATTCTAATGTCAAGTCAAAATCAATATAATTTATAAACCAATAAAAAAATAACTTCTAACAATAAAAGACAAATTCAACAGACAGAAGCACAATAAAATAAATAAATTTAAACTTATCATAAAAAAAAATAACACAAAATTCTCAAATTAAAATTATAAATATGAAGGCTCTTTATCGCCATCATCAGCGTCTCCCATGATATGTAGCACTATGGGCGTTGGAATTCAAATTAAACGAGTCTTCGTACGAATGAAATATGTTTTATAATTATTAAATTAGAAAATAATATCACAATGATCTTCAATCAGGTGCCTAATATGATATTTTATAATCCAATATGATTTTAATCCGCAATCGGAGATGATTGAATTAGATTTAATTAACAGGCGTCGGCGATCCGTCAATGCCTTGTCACGCGCCGCCTTCATTGACCACCGTCGTAATCAATATGGCCGCCGGCAAAATGCCTTGACGTTCCGCCAGAGTGAATTGATAGCAACTTCACTCTCGTCTGTGTAAACGTCACTTTAGTTTGCAGTGTTAAATCTAGATGGCGCCACGTTGGGGGCGCCGTCACGGCCGGACTGACAAACGACCGTCCACGGGCGAACGATAACTGTAGTCACTCTGTAATCAAAAACACGGAAATATCACTATTAACACTCTACGCTCGTCCAGCCTGACGTCGTATGTAAAATTGAACTACTGCGTCCTTTCGACCATACCATCGTACGGACCGGACAACATAGTCCATTCACAGCGTAATCTCATTATGTCTCAATAATACTTCCCGGCCCAGACAACTGCGTCCCTTCGACCATCCTAATCTAAGGCATGGACCGGACAACAGCGTCCCTCCGACCAAACGTTAGAACGATTCAATAATGTGGACCGGACAAGCGCTTTTTCAAAGCGCCGTCCCCTCGACCACAATCATACACACATGGTACACGCGTCCCTCCAATCAAGCCAAAGCACATAGATCACTATTGCTTGGGCCCGAATCGGACAACGTTACCTCAGAAAACAATATCACTATACTACACAAGTACCAAATTTTCATACCTTTGATTTGCTGACTATCTTGATTATCAGTTGCACCTCTTTTCTTAATCTTCACAGTTGAAATCATTCATTTGTATTGAAAAAGCTATTGCTTGGATCGTAATTTTCAGAACAACAGGTGATGGTATCTGAGCCTGCGGTCATTGTATCGGAATCAGCGGACAAGGTATCGTAACTGCGTATTGAAATAGTGTCGCTATCTTGATCATTATTACTCTCGTCTCTAACATTATCTGGCGCCGTCTCGGCCTCCTCATCACTATTCTCGTTAAGCATGTTCGTGGCTATTTCGTTTAATCCTACCTGACCTATTGGTACAAGACGCAGGTTTTCGTGAGCGTACTTATATGTTCGATTAGTTCCGTTAAGATTTTTTAATAGATATCTGTCATTATCAAGAACATCCATTATGAGAAAAGGCCCTTTAAATTTTCGGTCTAATTTGGTCTGATTACGTTCTGAACTTTTAATGAAAACATAATCGCCTTTCGAGTATGGTTTAACAGTAGCACGACCTTTATTAAATCTGTCAGTATCGGATTTTGCAGATTTTTCAATATTTTTAGAAGCCTCCGTACGGATAGAATTCAAATCAAGACGGGCATTGGGCTGAAGGCCCGAAGAAGTTTTAGCTAAGCCTAACGATTGCGCACGAATACCGAACATGAGCTCTGTTGGGGTAAATTTGGTCACGGTTGACCTCGTACTATTGAGTGCTAATTGAACTTTGCCAAGTTCATCGCGCCAGGTCTTGTTTGGGTCATTTTCTACAATGGTAAGAAGACTTTTTAGAGTACGCATTACGCGTTCAACTTGCCCATTAGCCCTACTTGACCCCGTTGCAATAAAATGAAGTTCTATATTGTTATCTGAACAGAATGTTTTAAATTCGGTACTTGCATATGAACGTCCCTGGTCCGCAATAACGCGTTTTGGTGCTCCGAACAGATTTACAGCTTTTTCGAGAGCTATGACAGCACTAGTAGCGTTTAGGGAACAAGTATGTTCTAGTAACACATATTTTGTAAATCCGTCAATGATAACTGAACAATACTCTTTTTGATCACTTTTTCCACTTAGTTTGCCCGAAAAGTCTATATGAACCGTGTGCCAAGGCACAGAAACTTTAGGTATCGAATGGAGACGTATAGGCTGTGCTCCGGATGGACCTTTGGAAGCTTTGCAAAGAATACAAGAATCAACATACTTGCGAACGCATTTGGACATCTCTGGAAACCAGTAGTGCTCGTATAATTTATCTAAAGTTTTATCACTGCCCAAATGTTGTATTTCGGAGTGAACATGATTTATGAGTGTCCATATGAGTGAACGCGGTACTATAGGGAGCCAAGAACAGATTTTATTTCGATTAATCCTACGATAAAGTATCCCATTACGGACGTCGTACGTGTTCGCAACATTTTCAGGGAGTTCTTTATTAGTGTGTTGTTGTATAATATTCTGGATTTCAGTATCCCGTTTTTGTTCCACTAACAGCCAACCTTCATGAAGTTCTACGAAATTTACTTCCTTTGTCCCCGACCCTGTAGGCTCGATCAAATGGTTTCGTGATAAATAGTCTGCGTGTTCCATATTGCGACCTTCACGATAGATAATGTCAAAGTCGAAGGACTGTAGGAAAGCCCACCAGCGATGGACACGAGGAGTTAGATCAGTTTTGGACTTTGACGCCTTTAGTGAGTTACAGTCCGTAAAAATCGTGAAATTGCGTCCATAGAGGTAGTGGCGGAAATGCTCCACCGCCCGTACTACAGCCATCGTTTCGAGCTCATATGAGTGATATCTGGACTCAACTTCGGTTGTACGGCGACTGTTGTACGCTACAACGTGGGGCAAAGAGTCTTTTTTTTGAATAAGAATCGCGCCATAGCCCTCCGAACTCGCGTCAGTATGCAGTTCGACTGGGAGTTCGGGATCGAAAATCGTTAATACTGGACTAGATGTCAGTATAGCTATGATAGTTTGACGAATGGACTCATGTTTATCTGTCCACTTAATGGGGCCCTTTAAACCTGTCAAGGGATATAAGGGACCAACTATTTTCGAAAAATTTTTAATAAACTTCCTGAAGTACGAAGCTAGGCCTAAAAACTGTCGCACTTGCGTCGCCGTTTTCGGGGGTGGGGTATTCGATAGAGCTTGGATTTTAAGAGAATTAGCCCTTACTTTGCCTGATTCGATGGCGTAGCCTAAATAGTTAATTTTGGTTTTCATGAATTTACACTTGCGCAGGTTGAATGAGAACCCTGCGTCTGAAAGTGTTTTCAGTACCTCATCAAGTCGGCGAAGACCCTCAGTAACGTCTGTCGAGTAGCATAAGACGTCGTCCATATATGCTAAAGGCTTATGCTTTAAGGGTTTTAGGGCATTATTTATGCATCGCTGATACACGGAGGGTGCATTGCGCAGGCCGAAAGGCATAGCTACATACGCATACTGCCCCTCAGGGGTCACGAAAGCTGTCTTATCTATAGAATCAGGGTGTATCAAAATTTGATGGAACCCAGAAGCCATGTCCAGAGACGAAAAGAAGTGCGCGCCGGACAGTTGATCAATCTGCTCCTCAATGAGTGGTAAAGGGAAATGCTCGGGGACAGTATTCGAGTTTAAATTCCTA
Organism: Cydia pomonella; assembly: GCF_033807575.1. Classification (NCBI taxonomy): domain Eukaryota; kingdom Metazoa; phylum Arthropoda; class Insecta; order Lepidoptera; family Tortricidae; genus Cydia; species Cydia pomonella. The sequence goes on from NC_084722.1 coordinate 3,786,721, forward strand.
TAATCTACGCACATTCGATCCGTGCCATCTTTCTTTTTAACTAACAGTATTGGACTAGCAAATGCCGAAGAACTTTCACGAATGACGCCAGCATCTAGTAACTCCTGAACTTTTTCCCTGACAATCTGTTTTTCGGCAGGTGCTAGTCTATACGGGTTTCTCTTGACTACTTTTTGAGGATCTTGTAATTTGATTTCCATTTCCCCTGTCTTAACTCGCCTAACTGGAATACCGTCGATAAAATGATCTGCATATTTGTCAAGAATTTCAATAAGTTTTAATTTATCATCTCCTGTCAAATCCGTGTCTATAGAATTAAGATCCATTTTATTATTTTGCACTTGGCATGTGTTAATTTTCTGTATTGCTTTAAACACAAGGTTATCATTATCAATTTCAACACGAACTCCCGTTTTTAGAATATCCCTACCAATTATAATTGGGTCTGTGATACTCGTATCAGGGACCACGTGAAAAAGCAAGGTTCTAGAAATATTACTTATTTTAACCTCACTATAGATCTGCATAGTGCATTCTACATCATCCTCCCCAATGCCGGTTAAATAAACTTGATTTATGTGTGTATCCCCTACAATCTGATTAGAAAAGCTACGTTTGATCAATGAACATGACGATCCAGTATCGAAAAGAAAAGGCAAAGTCTCACCAGATGATGTTGTAAGAGTACCTCGTGAAGTTTTACGCTCGCAGGTTAGTACGCTTTCCTTGGCTGCTGCTCCAGTAATCTTCTTTTCGTTGCACGCCGAAGATAAGTGTCCCAGTTTGCCGCAGGAGAAACATCTCACTTGTGCCTTTTCATTGGTACGTAACGACCCGTCACGCGTGTCATTCGATTTTTGTGTGTGCTTCTCATTTTGCCCACGCTTCCTACAGTCGATTTGTTTGTGTCCGGGTACTCCACATGTATGACACGTTCCAGTGAATTTCATGTCCGACAGTCGAGCCTTTTTTCTATCAGGCTCTTGGCTTTCATTCATTTCAGCTCGCCGCTTCAAGGAAATGCCACCAAGGATACGAAACATATGCGCTCTTGTTGTAATCACATGTGAGTTTAGCTCGCGGCGTATCATTCCATCTTTATAAGATAAAACGGATATGACAAAGCCAGTAATAATTTCCTCAGTCATTTCTAGTTTCGGTATGCGTTCGATCATATTCCATAACCTCATAGCTGCTCCAGCCGCCGACTCCTTTTCACCGATATGAAAACGTAGAATTTCGTCAAAATGATCTTGCACACACTTTGGTTTCGCAAATTTGGCTATTAAAGATTCTTTAACTGTAGTCCAGTTAAGATCATTTAGATTCATGGTAGTCAAACAATTTGCAGCTCGTCCTTTTAAGGCGCTGGTAAGTGCCATGAGTAGATCGACCCCTTTCAAGGCTTTTTTATTGACAATCATTTCTGTAACCCTGCACCATCCATCAATGTCCGCATCGGTGTCATCAGGGTTAAACTGGATAAATTGAGGGTTATTTTGACTCACGGTTTGTGTTTCAGACTTACTCAGAATACGTGATAATAGCGCTTCCATATTGCTGAAGAAATTCGTCGCGCTATCTTCATCACTTCGTTTTTCTTTTACAGTGGGCGCAATATATCCCACTTCTGATGAAGGCTCTTTATCGCCATCATCAGCGTCTCCCATGATATGTAGCACTATGGGCGTTGGAATTCAAATTAAACGAGTCTTCGTACGAATGAAATATGTTTTATAATTATTAAATTAGAAAATAATATCACAATGATCTTCAATCAGGTGCCTAATATGATATTTTATAATCCAATATGATTTTAATCCGCAATCGGAGATGATTGAATTAGATTTAATTAACAGGCGTCGGCGATCCGTCAATGCCTTGTCACGCGCCGCCTTCATTGACCACCGTCGTAATCAATATGGCCGCCGGCAAAATGCCTTGACGTTCCGCCAGAGTGAATTGATAGCAACTTCACTCTCGTCTGTGTAAACGTCACTTTAGTTTGCAGTGTTAAATCTAGATGGCGCCACGTTGGGGGCGCCGTCAAATACAAATTTATACAAACAATCGTCAGAGATACAAAATATTTAAAAATTGGTAACATTTGGCAAAGTCCTCTTCCATTCTTTTCCATTTTCTTCTATCTCACGCCAGTCTGGTCCAGTGCCTCCCTGCGAATTTTACGATTTCGCCTTCCGATCTCATTTTTTGTGGTCCATGTTTTCTTTTTCTATCTTTTAGAAACCACCATATAATTATCTTACTCCATTTTTCTTTGCCCCTGATCATATGTCCTGTCCACCTCCATTTGAGTGTTTTAACTTTAATTGTTACATCTTCCACACGTGTTTTGGATCTAATAAACCTGTTTCTTATTCCATCTTTAAAAGTTAAGACCAGCTAAAATAAAATTATATATGTATAATGTTTTCAAGCTGAGCGCAGTACAGTTGAGACGCTCGCGGCACAACAGTGTTGGCCGAACGTTAATTAGAATTGACCATTAACCATTACAAATTGAAGCGTAAACTGAAACCATCCGTTACGGTTTATGGTTCAAATTCTAATGGTTGATTGATGGTCAATTCTAATTAACGTTCGGCCAACACTGCGGCACAACATAATACACGTGGAGTGGAGTAATATTATGGAGGGTTCATATTTGAACTCAAGTCAGATGAACTCTCAATAACTGTAGATATTGAGAGAACGTTGCGTATCTAAGACCGTAGATAAGCATAATACGCTGCTTGGCTTTTGTATAGCACAATCTTGTGCAATCTCAGTTAGCACAGATTGCGAATAAATGGAAGCCGCGGTATCTAAATCCTAAGATCCGATTCGCAAACACAAGTGAAAAATAACGCTGTGCTGTTAGGAAGAGAGTTGAAAATCAAATGGATTTCGTATCCGAAAGGCTTCTAAATGCCACCGCTGTACCTAGTTCCCTAGCCAGGTTGTTAGGGGTGTTCGGTGTTACAAATTCATTTTCATTTGTGGCAGTATACAACTAGGTAGCAAACAGCGTACGTAGGTTATATATTTGTAAGAATTTGTTTCAGTTTAGGCACTTCAAATTTGAAACCAACACCAGTGAGAAACAATTTGAATTTCGAATATATTGCATAATATTATTTGATGCGGGAATTAAATATAAAAATATTAATTCATAATAATCTGGCAAAATATAATTTGAATTATTGTAATGGTCTTTTTTTTATACTCTGTAATAATAATTTTAAATATATGTCTATCAAGATATGCAATACAATACATATTGCACAACCTCAAAATAAAATTTACATAGAGACATATATAATACATGAAGATAGAGGTGACAACAGACGGTCTTATCGCTAAAGAGCGATCTATACCAGACAACCTTTAGGCAGTGGAGAAATTAAATATTATATTTTTATTACCCACAACACAAGCCTTCTTGAGCTTTGTCAATATGTATCAGAATGTCCAAAAATAAGTAAGTAAGTAAGTAAATATTCTTTATTGCACCAACAATTATACATTTTACATACATGTAAAACTACAAATGAATAAAAATATTAAAATATTATTTATTTATTAAAAAAAAGTAGTATTGCCCACAGATATATCAGCATGATAAAAAGTAGATTAAAAATGTGAATTCCCACGCTAGTTTCCAGGATATTTCCCGTTAAAATATACGGCCCCATTTAAACAGGGAAGCTAAACATAAACTAATTGTGTGGGCTTTGTGCTAAAGGAAAATGGGAGGCAAAATGGGAACGCGTGGCTGGGTGTTTTTATTGTCTATGCATAAACGAGCATGGCGAAAATAGAGGCAGGGCACAATATCGCTCGGGAAAGTAACATGTGATCTATCTATTTAGCAGTAATTACTATTCTTTTTCCCACACTAGGCACCAACACTTCTTCCTCGCGTTGTCCCGGCATTTTGCCACGGCTAATGGGAGCCTGGGGTCCGCTTGACAACTAATACCAAGATTTGGCGTAGGCACTAGTTTTTACGAAAGCGACTTCTATCTGACCTTCCAACCCATAGGGTAAACTAGCCCTTGTTGTGATTAGTCCGGTTTCCTCGCGATGTTTACCTTCACCGAAAAGCCACTGGTAAATATGAAATGATATATTATTTCGTACACAACTTCGGAAAAACTCATTGGTACGAGCCGGGGTTTGAACCCGCGACCTCCGGATTAAAAGTCACATGCTCTTAACGCTAGGTCACCAGCGCTAAACTAGTGCCTACGTCAATTCCTGGGATTAGTTGTCAAGCGGAACCCAGGCTCCCATGAGCCGTGGCAAAATGCCGGGACAACGCGAGGAAGAAGAAGATGATAAATCCGAAAAACATGGTATAGTCGGTATGGTTATATTCATTGGCACAACACTTGGCTACTCTAAACGTCGTTAAAAGTCTAAAGCAGATGTTAAAAAGCCTTTGTGAAAACTACACTTAATGCAAGAAGAAAATAACTAGAAGATGCAAAGTTTAAAGAGCAAAGTGTGGCCAATTTGGCTCGTTTGTGATGAAACTACAACATTGTTGTACAAAGTGTAACATCTAAACATAGACTACCAAGTAGACTCTGCATTGTGAAGCGGTTTCGAAGCCCACTGCGCATAGGCGCTCTTATACTTGTAAAAATTACGTAGCGTAGGGAATGCTCTCGGTACAGAGGGCCTACCGCGAACCACGTTCGACGTGTTACCTCTCTGTCGCACTTGTAAATTTGTACATAAGTGTGATAGGGAGGCAACACGTCGAACGTGGTTCGCGGTAGGCCTCCTGAGATTGTATGGCGAAAACCGGGAATTTTCGGTTCCGGTACTGTATTTTTTATAGAAATCCAGAACCGGGAACACTCCTTAGTAGCGGGCCGCTTGATTCGTCTTGCGTCTGACTTAGGACAACGGCATCAGCTGCATATTACACTACAACATTTTTACAAATCATGATTCTTGTTGATATTTGTAAATTAAATTAAAGGGACATAATATTTTGAAAACTTGCAATTTTAGCGGTTTTTTTTCAAACTACTTACTTCTATTAAGAAGCTGTTATATTTTATAAAGCGTTGTGCAACGGGCCCCAGGTTGTAAACTTGGAAACTAAAATGAGTCACAGCGTGCAATACTACTAGGCTGCCTTTCCAATGTTGCAGAGATAAGAGGAGTCATGAGAGAATCAACTAATAGCATCATCGTCTTCCTCGCGTTGTCCCGGCATTTTGGCACGGCTCGTGGGAGCCGGGGGTCCGCTTCCCAATTAATCCCAAGAATTGACGTAGGCACTAGTTTTTACAAAAGTGACTGCTATCTGACCTTCCAACCCAAAGGATAAACTAGGCTTATTGGGATTAGTCCGGTTTCCTCACGATGTTTTCCTTCACCAAAAAGCGGCTGGTAAGTATCAAATGATATTTCGTACATAATTTCCGAAAAACTCATTGGTACGAGCCGGAGTTTGAACCCGCGACCTCCGGATTCCATGTCGCACGCTCTTACGGCAAGGCCACTAGCGCTTCAGAGAATCAACTAATAGCATTGGTTGTAATCTAGCGGAGCGGAGAAGAGATGTGGTGTCCTCTTATCTCCGCTCATCTCCGCCTCACTAAGGCAGTCTGAAATTAGTGTGAAAGCCCAGTGAGTCGTGATCGCGAGCCATCTCTAGCTATACGAGTATAACGGTTTGGTGCAACATCTAGTGAGTTAGTCATCTGTGTTCCGAACGCTAACATAATAATGCTCACACGTTAAGGAGAGAAGCATGTAGGGTATTTTGTGGTTTTTAAATAGACTTGTGTAGAAAATATAGTTAGTTAAGGCTTGACTTTAAAAATACTATTCACATGAAATGCGCTAGAAATATAAATTTGCGTAAATATTTAGTTTACAAAAACGATTGGGTGCTGAAATACAAATATTATTTATTTTGTTGAATTGTTTTTATTAGAGGGAACAGTCCATAAAAATGGGTATCAATTTGCACAAGATTAATTTGATATTTATCATGAGAAGACCTTACTTTTTTTTTTGTGGAACGATTAATTAAATGTCATTCTAAAAACTTAAAAAATACTAACTCGTCATATTCCTAACACTGTTCAGGCATTGTGCCACGGCCTACTTGGGGAATCTATAATCCTCTCGGCAACCAAATCCCAGGAATTGATAAAGAATTCTAACAAAAACATACCTTTAATGTCATATTTTCCACACAGGTACCAAAGTCGGTGATCCAGAGGAGCTGGTCGCGATAGACGAGATCTTCTGCACTGGTCGAGACAAGCCGCTCCTGATCGGCTCCATCAAGTCTAATCTTGGACACAGCGAGCCTGCTTCTGGTCTCTGTTCCGTAGCCAAGGTAATTAAATGAAGAAGATATCAATGAAATGTCGTGATAAGTAAACGAGATTTTCTGCACTGGTCCTGGCAAGCTCTTCTTCTGCGCTTATGCTTCCTCATTTTTTAGGGTTCCGCACCCAAAGTATAAAAGGAAATTAACTCCACTGTCCGTCCGTCTGTCTGCCCGTCTGTCATCAGACTGTATCTCATAAACCGTGATAGAGGCAGTTGTACTTTTCACAGATGATGTATTTCTGTTGCCGCTATAACAAGCTATAACCACAAATACTAAACAGTACGGAACCCTCGGTGAGCGAGTCTGACTCACACTTGTCCGGATTTTTTTAAATATACTATGCCTAATTCCGGACTAAACGAACTAATGACAAGAAATGACTATTAGTAGCATACCTTAAATAAATTCTTCTATTCCATTAACTTATCAAGCGAAAAGTTATTTCAAGGAATTATTTCAATTGGATTTTTGACAACTTCTTTCTCATATATATTAAAACTAACAATACAAATGATTTATATTCAGGTTGAGCGAGTTTTATGAAATAATATCAGTTGACTTTCCACATTTGACTCCGTTTTTCCATTATTTTCTTCAGCTCCACCGAATAAAGCTTATAGAGCATCCCAAACAGAACTCCAGCGAATTTCACAGTAATATATTAAGGACTTAAGGCTTTGTAGTAGCTGGCCATTGTATGTCTTCACAGAATAATTTAATACGCTTTCGGACCAAAACGCTGTATAAAAGTAGGAAAAAACTGTTCTTAGTTTCTTATTTCACGGATAAAGGATACAGTTAGTGAGCCAAAAAGAAAACGATACATAAAATCTTAATGCATTGTACTAGGATTCGCTGAAAAATGTGTACATTCAAAGAAAATACTAAAGCTCTGGCATGCTTTTTTATTCTTGTTTCTTGGATTATATTTAGCACTTAAGCAAAACCGTGGTAAATTTGCTTTTTTTTTAAATCTTTAAATCTCCTTTTTTACCTAGACAATTAGTAAAGCTTAGTTGCTAAAATAGCGCAACTTCGTTTTACACTATTTTTAAAATCTGAAATATAGCAAATATCACATGCGCTAATAATCTTTTCCACCAAAAATAAGATTTAACAAGGTCATTGGTGTAGAATATTTACTAAAGTGTCAAATTTATGGTCTTTTAATATGTTTCTTCTTATTTGTCTCCCAGATGTGCATCGCCTACACCACCGGCTTCATCCCCCCCAACCTAAATTACCACACCCCCCGAGAGGGCGTGGAGGCCCTCGTCAACGGACACCTCCAGGTGGTCACAGAGAAGCATCCCTGGAACAAGGGGATGTGCTCCATTAACAGCTTCGGATTTGGGGGTGCCAATGCTCACGTCCTGCTAAAGAATGTAGCAAGGCCTAAGGTAAGATTATACCATTGACATATATCTAAGGATGAGCCTTACGGGCATAAGAATGGTGCTAGTTCAGTGGTGTCATTCACGAATTCGAACCAATCGTGCAGTCTAACGAAACTAGTTGCGACCAATCGTGGGCGTGATGCGATCTCTCGATCAATCGCGTTGAGGCTTTAGACTGCAGCGTTGGTTCGAATTCGTGTGCGTGACACCGCTGTACTGACCCCATTCTTATTGCCTGTAGGACCCGTCCTTAGATATTATATATACGATATATAGATATTTACCTATATTTATTTCCCATGGATTATACTAGATATTTTTTCCCCTCCATAAAATAAAGTTAAAATCTAAAGTAACACAAATCGCTTTCTTTTTCTACTATTACATAGTTTTGCTGTGCTATAGTCGGTTTATAGTAGATTATACACCAAGGGGATAAAATACTGTTCTATGTCACGGGCGCGATATTGAATCCTGAACGTAAGGAAGGACTCAGATTTAACTCCCGAGCGCAGCGAGGGGGTCATTATTTAATTCCCGAGCAAAGCGAGGGAATTTAGACTGAGTCCTGAGTGCCCTGGGGATTTAAGCGCGCCCAAGACAAAAACAGCTTTATCTCCGAGGAGTATAGTCTACTTTTCTTACCTCCTGCGAGACAATAAAAAAAAGTAAGGCTACCAGAAACAATATTTTATTGATTTGAATGTTTGATACACAGCGTCAAGCGTCTTGTAGCACTCGCGGCTTTTTTAATTTTTTAATTTATTTATTCATAAATAATATTCAGCTTGTGATGGCCAGTACGATCAGTGCGGCGGCCGCCGCGCCGCATGTGCCGCCGTACGGGCTTCACGAAATTAGACTTTATAAACATAAGAATAAGAACTATGAGAAGTGAAATCACATTAGAACCCATCACAAACTGCCATGCACATTTCGCAAGTTTAAGTCATATTATTAGCCCAAAAATATTAGCAATTTGTGGAATACATTCGTAGAATCGACAGCTTTAAATACGAACTAAAACAGCCGCTTCTGTAGGGTGGGCTACCTAAACCAAGCAACACTACGAACCCTTATGGGTTCGTAGTGTTGCTACATTATTGTAGACCACTAATGAGTGGCATTTGACAACAAGTTTCTCTAAACCCTTAATGCAGTCAGAACTTAAGAGTATTTTTCCAACAGATCAACAATGGTCTACCAGAAGACGACCTACCGCGCCTAGTCTGTGTATCCGGTCGAACAGAGTCCGCCGTAGCCAAGATCCTGGATGACTTGGAGTCGAGGACGGTGGATGTTGAGCAAGTTCGGCTGTGGCACGCTATACATGATGAGGATATTGGTGGACATGTTGTTAGGGGATACACGTTGTTGCGTAAGTATTTGCTGATGTTTGGAATTGTCAAAATATATACTCTTTTAATATCACATTTGATAGTGTACGTACCTACCTACTTCTGCTGCTGACGACAGATTAAGTAAACAAAATCGATGACGATGCATTGCTCTCTTACTATTGCCAATAGCGATATATTTTCGGGGTATGATCTGAGTAGTATGAACATACCGGTTCAACAAAATATCATGTCGAAGAACTTCAGACAGTAAGATGAGTATGAACGAAAAATGGCGTTGGCAAAATATCTCCTGCACTGATCTGTTCCCTGTCCGCAGGTGGCAAAAGGTAAACGACGCATTGGAAATTATTTGAAAGTGAAATAAGTTAAATCCAAGACGCGCCGTTGATCAGTGTGTTTATTTTAAAGAACTACTTACCTCTTATTGGTACCCTGTACGAATTAAAAATCGTATCTGTGCAGGCTCTACCCCCACAAAGAGCCAGTCCATGGCGCGCAGCATGGAGTACTTCTCCGGCTTGAAGCGGCCGGTCTGGTTCGTATACTCCGGCATGGGATCGCAATGGGCCGGAATGGCTACGCAGCTCATGAGGATTCCCATCTTCGCTGCTGCTATTCATAAGTAAGACACACCATTTTATACAGCATGGCAGCATTATTTTCGGTATAATTATTCTGAAAAAATTCAAACTTTGAAGGTTTCAGTAAATATAAATATGCTACTTAATTTTGTTTCTATTTGGTTCAAAATTAATCGAATTCCGGTAGACCCTGACACTACTGCTGAACATGAATGAATTAAGCCTTCCCTGTGAATGATGACCCTTAAACTGATAACGATTTCACCTTTTAAGTATTAGGTTCTCGGTCATTGTGACTCATCTGTGGCACTAATAATTCCTTTTTTTTCTTGTCAGATGCCACAAAGCCCTTGAGCCCAAAGGCATCAACCTAACCAGAATAATCACGGAACCCAACCCAAAGATCTACGACAACATCCTGCACTCATTCATCGGGATTGCCGCTGTTCAGATCGGTCTCACTGATGTGTTGAAGTCTCTTGGCATTGAGCCTGATCATATCATTGGTAAGTAAGCCTACTGTTAAAATATCGATTTGTATACTTAGTTACCTATCAATATATATTCTAGAAATATCTTATAACCACAATTTTTCACTAATTTACCCCAATACGCACAACAGCAATGTCCTCATAATTTCTCGTGTGCTTGAGAACCAAACCCTGGTTCCAATAAGAATTAATTTCAACCACAGAAAAATTACGTTAAACCGGTAGTACATTTTAGTCAATCTGGGCTCTGGGCTGAACCATCTTCTTTATTTATTTCCTTTTTATCTAAAAAGGGCATAACTGTAACCGGTTCACATACCACAAGTAAAGAGTTGCCTAAAACGCCCATGCTGACTCTTTATACTTGTACATATGTATATGAGTTGAATACGAGTTGTATAATTACCACTCCCAATTTAGTCTTATTGGATTTTAGTCCACACCCACATCTAGAACACCAGCTTAGGGAGACATTTCTCATATATTTTTATTCTATAAGCCTATATGACGTATCTTATTCTCAGGCCACAGTGTAGGCGAGCTAGGCTGCGCATACGCAGACGGCTGCTTCACCGCGGAACAGATGATTCTGGCTGCGTACTACCGCGGCAAGGCCTCTGTTGAGACTCCCTTCATCAAAGGATCTATGGCTGCTGTCGGTCTTGGATACAAACAGGTTAGATGAAAAAGTACATTAATTTATTCGTTATACAATGAAAAATCGCGTTAAATGCTGGCTGGATGTGGCGACGTATAATGGACAATGGTCCTATTAAAGAGGATGCAAAAGACCTAAAAATGAATAGTGGAACAGTGGATCTTCGAAGTATTAACAGGCTAAGATGAAGAATAAGATGACAGAGAAGAAAGAGAGAATGAAATTACTTCCGAGTAAATTCTCTTTATGTCTTGTTGAATTACTTCTCTATTTTGCATTATGGAATTCAATTTCACGTGTCACTTATGGTTAGCCTCCTTATGTGTGTTCTACCGCTTGTACAATGGGCTGTGCTCTGAGGAATTGTTTGACATGATGCCAACGGCCACTTTCTATCACCGCACCGCTCGCTGTCGGAAGGGTGTTCATCCTCACACCTTTGAACCTAAATGGTCGCGTACTGTGCGGTTCAAGAGGAATTTCCTCCCGCGGACGCTCCGGCTGCGGAATGAGCTCCCTTCCGAGGTTTTTCCGAGGGTCTACAGTATGGGGATCTTCAAAAAAGGAGAGTACAGGTTTTTAAAGGGTCGGCAAAGCGCATGTAACACCTCTGGAGTTGCAGGCGTCCATAGGCTGCGGTGACTGCTTACCACCAGGCGGACCGTATGCTTGTTTGCCACCGTCATGGTATAAAAAGAAAAAAGCCTACTGTTTAGGTGCTTAACGGATCTCAACCTAAACGAGGTGTTGACAGTAGATTAAGCGATGTTTGATATTTAAATTTAGTTTTGTCCTTAAAAATCTTAGGGCCTTTTCGTTGCTGCACGCTGCTAACGCTTTTGTTACTAACGCTGCACTAAGACATCACATTACAACTAATATGAACTATCCTTACCAGATGAAGACCATGTGCCCCCACGAGATCGAAGTCGCCTGCCGCAACGGCCCCGAGTCCAGCACCATCTCCGGCCCAGCTGATGCCATGAAGGAGTTCATCGGCAAGCTGACTGCCAAAGGCATCTTTGCTAAGGAAGTGCCTTGCTCCAATATCGCTTATCACTCCAGATATATCGCTGAGGCTGGTAAATAAAATGCTTAAAAGTAAAAATTCTTTTCTACTTTTTGGGAGCAAATTTAGTTAGGATAATTATTCGCCGCTGAAGTGCTTCGTCACTTTTTATTTACCAGAACAGGTCAAATAAGTAGGATGAGAAAATCTTGAATGTTACGGTTGAGTTAGCTTCACTTAATTTCGGTTTTGTCATATTTTCAGAGATCCTTCCTTTTGGTTTTATATCCCTTTATGCCTTGTAATGTGCGATATAAATAGGTACTGTAAAGGGATACGGTCTATCTGCGGTGGGGAATGTAAACGCTCGATGTAGATTTATGATAATCTATAATTATATTTTGTCTTCAAAAAGTAATAACACAAATATCGATTACCATTAATGATTGCCGCTTTCAGAATGAATCGCCTGCAGATCTTTATTCCTTCAGCAGGGCTATAGTTCTGAATTCAAATAATCGTTGCCAGTTATCTACCACGAGACTGTGAATATTTCCAACCTTTACAGTACTTTTAAGGAACCCTTAAAATCATTGACACAATTAACTCTTTCTTCTAAACAATAATAATAGTCATCAATCTTTAAAGGAACAATGCATATGACTATTAAATTTTGCTGAATTCTCTGCTTCTTGTTTTCTAGTTATTTTCTAATTCTATTTAGTATATTTTCTTCAATTTGATAATTTTCTCCAGGTCCTACCCTCCTGAAGTACCTCAAAGAGGTTATCCCCGACCCCAAACCTCGTTCGGAAAAGTGGGTGTCCACGTCAGTACCCCAGCACTTCTGGAACGACAAGAAGGCAGAACTCTCTTCTGCCGAGTACCACACCAACAATCTTTTGGTAAGTTTAAGCATCCGGTAACATTGTAGAACATCAGAAATTCTGATTGTCTGGCTTTGATTGATTTGGATAGATATTTTGAAAAAAGACAAAACGTTAGAAAAGCAAGTTTGGTGCCCGTGATCAAATATTTTTACATCAAAGAGATTTAATGGATTAATTATCTTAAAATATCGCGTCGACAGTTATCAGATAAAGTTCCACTAACGATTGTAATATTATAGACTGTTATTATTCTTAGTACTAATTGATAGTGATTGAAAAAAATACCCAATCCTAGAATCTGAAGCTGATCTCCAGTGCCAAGCGCCCTATTTCGAATACAAAATGAACGCGACTATCGGATTCATAGCATCGAAAGTGTTAAAACATACCTATGAATGACTCCAAATGTTGACAACCCAACTCTAAGTGCCTCTTGCAACAGACAGACGATTGTCTGTCATCGTCAATTTTTTTTGTAGTTTCTATTTTAATCCTGCAAGCTATTTTTGACATTTAGGCCTAGAGATTAATAATGTTGAGTCAAGCGTGATTTCATAAAAATCTTATATTAATGTTGGCATTTTTTATGTATGGGAAATTACATCGTACTTTGCGGAGTTACAGACTGACTAAAATCTGTCAATAGTTTGTAGTGCGACCCACCCACACAAGTTTCCTTTGGCTTTAACAGAGCCCAGTCCTCTTCGAAGAAGCCTCCCGCTTGATCCACCACAACGCCATCACCATCGAGATCGCGCCCCATGGCCTACTGCAGGCCATTCTGAGACGCTCTCTGAAGAAGGACGTCGTGAATGTACCGCTCACGCAGAAAGGACACGAGGACAACGTTCAGGTGTTCCTTACTGCTTTAGGAAAGTGAGTATTTTTAATCTTGCTCATTTGATCAAATAAATAAAGAGGATAAAACTGCAGGACACGGTCAAAAGGCATATTTTTAGCACTTTACCTACATTGCTGCTGCACTTGGACATCTTCTGAGTTTTGGGTTTGATACTTAGCTGTTAATTAATTAGTTAGTAATTAGTTATTGCCGCTTACTTTGACATTAATAATCACTTAGACATCATTTTTGGCCACACTGTGACGTTTTGGATATAAAATAAGTGCGTATTATAAAAGGCTATAAGATTCTCAAGATAAGGTTACTTTCAGATTGTACGAGGCTGGTTTGAACCCGCACCTGGCCGAAATCTACCCGCACATCCAATTCCCAGTGTCTTTGGGAACCCCAATGATGGCTCACTTAGTGGAGTGGGAGCACAGCGAAGACTGGTAAGAAAATTAATTACTCGCACCAAGACCCAGCGAAGGCCGAAAGCAGAGCCCCGCGTATAGTTGTGCCGACCTCGAGAATGTTCTTCGTTTACTATAGGGAATGTACATGGGAATGAACAAAACTAAGAACGTTCTCGAGAAAGGCATAACTATAGCCCCGCGTAGTGCCCAAGGCCTGAAGCGTCCCACAAGTTCACCCAAGCACGCGATGCCGAAGGCCGAGCTGCGGGAGTGCAGCGCTAAGAAGAAGTACAACTTTACTGCATTACCTTTACCCTTTGGACATCAAATATTAATTGTAGCTATATAACAGAGTCAGCGAATTATCTGAGAATCCTCAAGTCATTCGGGACGCAGCTGAATGTCTAAGCCTGCGTATATTTCATTTTACTATTGGCTATTTGAGCTGTAGACCTCTCGAACGAATGATTACGTCATTTTGCGTGTCATCTCCAAAAAATCCAAAATCTGAATTGAACCTGCTCTCAAAATTTTACCAGAATTGGTCGAGAAATACGATATTATGTGGAGCGGAACACACATTCGAAAGCTTTTTTTCTGAAGCAGAAATTCTTTACTCGTGTTTCGCCCTCGCTGGTTAATTGAAAAACAGTAATTTTGTTTGCGATTTCAAAATTACTTATTAACAAAGTAAAATATTTACTGGCTGTTTTGTTTTCATTTTGCTACGAATACCCAATATAAAGTCTCTTATTTTTTTAGCTAAAAGCTACTTAATCCTTTGTATTTATGAAAACAAAACAAATTTGTTTAAAAGTTGACGTTCAGGGGACCGATTTCTGAATTTTGAGCGCTCGATTTTGTGTGGCTCCTTTCAATATATCTCCACTACTAGGAATTTAAATACGAATTTAAACACGTGATCGTCCATAGAAAAAGAGAAAATGTTTTACCGCTTCTAAATATTTTAAATTCTTCATTTTTTTTGTATGTTAGTGACACAAGGTGTCAAAACTTGCAAAACAATTTTTTTTAAGAGAATCCTATAAGCCTAGAATATATTTTATTCGACATCAAAATCAAAGTGTTTATTAAAAATGTAGTTAGTGGAAAACGTAATCTCCCGAAAAATGCGTTGTTTCGCTAGAATCGCAAAGCTATTCTATAACTAAGCTATTCTTCACTCTTGAATTTTACAAATAGAATTGATAACCACTAGATTCCCAATTTCTATTGTTCGAATTTCTAAAACATCAATTCGCCGTTTTCCACAGACTTTCGAGTGACAAAATCGAGCGCTCGATATTCAAAAAGGGCCCCCTGGTTGTTAAAAGTTTTACGGTTGATTAAAATGTATGGCGTGGTATTAACCACATCAGTCTAACTAGTAGCATGATTTTATTTTAGACTTTAGGTATCTTCAAAAATCAATGGATCTTCAGCCAAAAAGCTTTCAACGAAATTCTTTCTTCCATTCAATCCTTAATGTACAAAAAAATTAGCCTCAAGCGAATCTACAGCGAGAATCTTTAATTAATTGCTTTTGCTATTTTTTTCTTTTCAATGTTTAAATATCTTGGAATATTTATTTTCTCTTTTGTCCGTTTTGATTAAGAGCCTTAACGACGAATTAGTATGCTGCTGGTTAAACCAGTTGTATTTGTTTAAATTTTTTATTTATTTATTATTATTAACTATTAATTTTGAAACAAGATTTAACACAAAAAGCCACTATTGAAAACCTCTAGGGTTTATGTAATAGTTGGCGAGATCGCGCGGACCGATCCGCGTATGCTTAATACTATTATTACATACTTAGTTATATTTTCCTGTCGAAGCTGTTATTGTATCTATCGTTTAAATATCGGCCTTATGTATGAGACAGTAGAATCAATTTACAACGACAGCTCTTACAGGTGATCAGTAAACTTAATTTATCTTTAAACATTATCTCTACTTATATCTAATATACATTACTCTGGGCTTAGGTAGTATTTTTTTAGTAATGACATACATTTGACATGGTTTCCTTCAGTGTTAATGAGATTATACAGTAAGTTCTTAGGTAAGGTGTTTAGTATATGTGGGAGTAGAAAGTCGGTTACTCTTTTACCATATACATTGTTACTTTTTGGTATTGGATATGAAGGTAAATAATCTAAAGTACGTAACTTACTTGAGCGAGTTTTTTTATCTAATGAGGGTAAAATTCACACTCCTCTAATACTAAGGACAGGCGATATAAATCTGTGTATTAATTTAATATACATATTTTAAACTCATAGGTACATAGATTCTAAAGGACCGCTTACACAAGTTTATGGCAACGTTAAGGCCCAGTAGGTTCTGGTTCTTCTCTCAGTCTGACTGAGCGTAAGCATGAACGGATATCAAGTTAATAAATATAATTTTGATGTAAGTTTACACAAAAAAAAGTACCTAATCGATGAGTTCCCTCAAAAAATGAACATATGCGCAATTTTAGAAGCAATTTTCATTGTCTTAATTTTGTGCACAAATTGTTTTTTTTTTTTCAAATTGTGCTGTAGATCTACGTACATGATTTTTTGTATCGAACGAAAATTAAAAAAATTAGGATTCTGTATCATGTTTTGATTAGGAAAATAAATAAATAATAAATATTATAGGACATTATTACACAAATTAACTAAGTCCCACAGTAAGCTCAATAAGGCTTGTGTTGAGGGTACTTAGACAACGATATATACAAGATATAAATATTTATAAATACTTAAATACATAGAAAACACCCATGACTCAGGAACAAATATCCATGCTCATCACACGAATAAATGCCCTTACCAGGATTTGAACCCGGGACCATCGGCTTCACAGGCAGGGTCACTACCCACTAGGCCAGACAGGTCGAAAAAGTAGAAGAAACGTAGAAGTAAACGTAGAAAAGTAATAGGAACGCCATTATTTTTGTTACACCTTCTATATAATCCGCCGCTGTAAATAAACGATGTTATTATTAATTCCTTCAACGACTCCAAAAACTGGAATATCAGGGATAATATTGAAAGGGTCGTCCTTTGTATAACAAGGGCTCTCAAGCCCTAGCCACTAGAATTAGAGGGCACAAGAATTAATCTCAATTTAGATGTCAATCAGTTGAGAAAATGAAAAGCTTTAGCCTGTCAGCAACAAATAAATAGATAATTAATTTCAGTCTTGGAAAGATGCGATAATTTATATTGAATTTTATAACTTGCCTGCCTGCTTGTTGCCTGCGACTTCGTTTGCGTAAAAGTTAACCATACTCCCTCTTTTACAAATAAATAAATATTATAAGGACATTCTTACACACATTTGGCCCGATTCGAAGAATGATTAAGACACGTTTAAGATTTTGTAAAGATGTTAAAAAGATAGATAACTATACGACATGTCAAAATTGACGTTTATTTCGATTCCGCTGTGATCCCAATAAGATCTATCTATAATATTTCTAACGGCAAAGTGACATTGGTTGCCCGAATCGAGCAGCTTCTGTCAATTATACGACATACAAACAATATCTA
Organism: Cydia pomonella; assembly: GCF_033807575.1. Lineage (NCBI taxonomy): Eukaryota > Metazoa > Arthropoda > Insecta > Lepidoptera > Tortricidae > Cydia > Cydia pomonella. The sequence goes on from NC_084722.1 coordinate 3,804,277, forward strand.
AATGAGAACTTATCTAAACCAGAACTTATCGTTATCGTATCTCATTCTTCGAATCGGGCCGTTTGCCTCCGAGTAAAACACAATATTTTTCACCACATCAACAAGTTAGGAAAATACTAACTATAAAGTCAATTCTACCAGCTAACATAAGGAAACGACTCTAACGCAGCGGCTTACGTGAGCGAATTCAAAATTCAAAAATTTATTCTGCAAGTAGGCCTCAAGGGTTTTTTTACAAGTCAATACAACATTTATAGTAACATCATATAGTGACATGAAAAATACATAACAACATTTATAAATACAACAGCCAATACCTGGGTAAACATTACATTATAATAATCTTAAAATAAATAATTACTACAATACAATAGAGATGTATAGTCTCTATGGTTAAAAACACATTAAATCTGGAGATGTAAAAGGTCCCCAATGTCAAAGTACTAATACTAATAAAATTTGGAGGTGTAAAGTCTCTCCAACTGTCAAAATAAAATTAATACTAAATAAATAAACCGCGTCTGAACTGTTAAACTAGCAGTCTCATAAACTAATGCTACAGAATACATAACTAGTATGTACCAAGTCAAGTATATTATACAATATGACAGAGACGTATAGTGTCCACGGTTAATACATTAAGTTTGGAGATGTATAAGGTCCCCCAAGAATAACTCGCGAATGCGACGCGGCGCGGTGCGGTGCGGCGCGGCAGCCCAACGGCATTCGCGTTCACAACGAGATCGCCCACGTAGGACGCTTCGATAGGTATCAAAGCTGCAAAGGATTGAATTCACCCGCGCCGCATCACATTCGCGAGTTATTCGCTCACCTAATAAGCCGCTTAGTAAATTAGCATCTGATTACTTTGCCCCACATGTGGATAAAATGCAACTTTCTCATTAGTTTTTGAACAATCAAGAAGGCCTTTTGAAAACACATTTACATTTAGTAATAGTGTTTCTATCTCTCACTATCTTAGTCGCCATTTGGACCATAAACTGGGATTTTAAGTCACACTCTAGTTCCATTGGCAACTCACCAAATAGTACGCATTGTCTTTATGAGCTGTGAGTGGCGTTTAGTGAGGAGAAATATTTCAGTTTTACTAGGAATATTTAATAAACTAGGAAAAACTGAATTTTACTACTAGGAAATAATAATTGCTTATGATTATGTTATTTAATTTGTTGCCATAAAATAAGATTAGCAAGTTGTCAAAAGTTATTTTTTATTATAACTCGTATTGGATGATTGGCGATGGCGGGATGAATTTGAGCACTGGATAAAGATCAGTGGAGAAATCGGTGAGAGGTCTTTGCACTCCCAACAGTGGGAGTGTTATGACATGCTCCAAATAATAGTTACCTGTATTAGGATTAGGAGTTATTATGAAATCAGAACTAAATGTTTGAACCGAAACAGGACTAAATAACGAAAAAAAAATGTATTTTATATAATCGTGTTATAATAGAGAGCTTTTCAGTCGAGTACCATGTTTAGGCAACGAAGCTTGCTAAGTTGCCTAAGTGAGGTACGAGATTGAAAAGCTTGATTATATCACTATTGTATACAATACTTTTACTACGATCAAAAATACCTTTTTTTTACTATGAAACGTAAATAAGTAATGAAAATTGATAAGTATCTAAGTAGACAAAAAGAAAAACACGCGACCCCCGCCCGCTCGTTCCCCGTTCTATCGGAGCGCGGCGGTACATGATTGGTATTTTTTTTTAATAGTTGACTACAGCGTATCGATAGAGATTTTATAGTTGAGTTGGGAGCCCATACATGAAGAGTACGCAATTATAGTTTAGTATACGAAATCTTAATTCAACCATTACAGTCGACGAGTAGAAAATAATTAACAGCATTTCGCCTTGCGCCATGATGATGATTAATGTCAATGTTAATTTTAAAAATGTTGATGACACAACATACTCGTAATATTAAAATTCAACAATTCCGATAGAGAAATGGCGAGATTGTCTACAAGAGTACTGGCGAACTACACAGTAGCATAACTTATAACAATAAGTATATAAATAAAGGATTTGTTCTTCTAAAATAGTTCATTCATTTCCGATTTTCATATATACTTTCATATCTTATATATATCTTATGTATTTTCACTTTTTTTTTCTTAGTAAAACTTACAGCTAGAGTAACAAAATAGGTTGCGAAATAGAAACAGTAAGCCAAACAAGTTTCCACAGGTAGAATAGAATCTACAAAATACACGTATTAACGACTTATTTATGGGTACTTATAATTTCCTATAATTCCTATGAATTTTCCCATGAATAGGGCATCACTAATTGTGTCTCATCGTAAATTCGGCCACTATAACATTGTCCACTCAACTAACGAGTCTAGACTTCTAGAGTCTAGCTGCAAAAGCTTAGATGTATTAGGTACCCTAATTTACTAAACTACTGTTGGCTTATACAGTACAGTTTATCTCTATTTATGAAACAAATTTTCACTACCCACTAGTCCAGACCGGTCGTCAAATTTATCAGAATATTTTATGTCTCTACCGTATTAAATACAGTTTAAAATTTCAGGGTCACTGACCCTGCCTATTAAACCGATGCTCGAGGGTTAGAATCCCGATAAGGGCGTTTATTTGTGTGATGAGCACTAATATTTATTTTGTTCCTGAGTCATAGGGGTTTTCTATGTCCAGTTTTATATATTATGTATATCGTTGTTTGAGTACCCACAACACAAGCCTTCTTGAGCTTACTGCGGGACTTGAAGAATGTCCTACCTATAATATTTCTTTCCTTATTTATATATATACATACTGTGAGAATAAAGGTAGTGATGCAGTTGTAAACTAATATAAAAAACAACTGTGAATTATTTAAGTATGCCAGATTAGTACAAATACGAGTATATTTAATTTTTGAAGTTTTATCATAACTGGCCCATAACCTGATGAAATAAATAACACAAGTAGACTTTTAACGATATATTGTAAGAAAATGTAAATTAAAATATGCAAGTAGATGGTGACGCGGCAACATGTACGGCACAGAGAGAGAGCCAATAAAAGGTGCGTGTCATGTCAACGCGGCGACCATGACACTACTTGTAGGGGTTTGCGTTCATACTATTACTCTAACAATCATCATACAATTTATAATTTGAACACGCCCCTATTGTCAAGCCGCTAAAGAGCGTGTTCAGATATTTTAGAGCACCTCAGCCGCCCCGATGTATCTGATGGCGACTGTACCTGGCGAGGTAGAGAGTAGAGATAGACACTAGACTAAATGTTCAGTAAGCATATTATAACCATTCTGTTGTATTATTACTGTAAAATTAAAAAGCTATTTATATGATGAATTAATAAGATAAGGTTACCTAAGAAACAAATTGCAATTTTATGCACGTGTAAAAGTGTACATCTGTGTAAATTGGTAAAGTGAGACCAAGCTATGTTGGCAGCGATTCTGGTAGCCCAGCTTGTGCAAGTGTTAAGTAAACGATATAATTTCATAGAATGTTGACGTTTAAAATAACACTTACACTCTCTAGGTTGTCAAAATCGTTATCAACTTATCTTGGTTTGCCTCTACAAATGGACTTCTTGGTTTTACCGCGTTCGGTCAAAATTCTTTTTTTTGTCTTGTTTCCGACCACTCTCTCACATTTGCATTTATGTCTTCCATCAAATAAATAAAAAAAGACAAGTGCTGTTGCATGTCTTTCTATCTGTAGATCATAATTTACGTCAGAAAAAAAAATCTATTCATACAAAAAGCTACACTCCGTCACATTTTTTGAAAATAATTTTGACTCGGCAAGCAATAGCTGAATGAATTAGTAATTTGTGAATAATAAAACTAAAATTGTTTTGACTAGATTATTTAACTCAATATTTTCAGCTGCATTTTTTTCTAAAATGATCCTATTGGAATTTTAGGATTGCTCGTTTCCTTATTGCCATACTACAGCCAAAGTAAGTTAACAGTATCTGTCTTGGAAACCGAACCCATCTGTCAGTTTCTTTTAATTAAAACTAGCAAGTCGGGAGTTCTCCCTTACGGCCCGGTCTCTACCGACCGCATAGCCTCTCCCTGTGACATGGCATCAAAATTTGTAGAACATTTCACTATTACCTCACACATTGATGCACCTGTTGTATGGAACTGAAGAAGGAAATTTCCATACAAATTCGTTTTGATTCTTCTGCTCTGTTTCCGTAACACTTTTACATGAGGACATACAGAATATTATTGTTACTCTAAGTGACATCCAAACCTTGTCAAATTGACGCCATTGAACAACGCTTCGAACGCAAATCCTTAATCCAAATATAATTTTACAAAAGTACATTACGATACAAGTAGGAAAAGTAGGAAATTCACAACGAGTGGCGATAAATTAAAACACGGCCGAGTGAGTGTTTTAAATCGACACGAGTTGCGAATTACCTTTTCGCACGTGTATTGTACAACGTTTGACAGTACATATGGCTCTTTAAATTTTCGCAATACGCACGTATAGTGCTAGTTACCGCACTAGAGCAGTAAATTAGCGCCATATGTACATATGTTTATACTACTAAATAAACTTGAATGAACGAACTTATGTAAAGTCTGTTTGCATTTACGATTATGGTCAGGATAGCGGAATGGACTGTTGTTCCTGTCAGAGTTTTCACTTATACATTACTCATCCCACGAGGACGTGTGGAAGGTCAGAATGGCCGTGTCGCTGATCGTTACTTATGACAGCTGCGTTTGATGGAATGTCTCTGCGTTTGGAGAGAATGGTGTAAATTATTTTGTGACATGTATGTGGTAGGTGCGAGCGCGACTAATAACGAGCGACTAATATTAATCGCAGCGCATCCGTCAGTCGCCGCAAACAAATCGCTGCCGGTGATCCGTCGCGCACTCACACATTGACACACGCACATTGCCGTTTGCATGGAACCAAATATTGACGCTTTTTAGGCTTTGAAAGAGTTGTTCGAAAAAAGTGTTCATACGAATATTCAATTCAATATTAAGGTATATTTACTTATAGTCTGCGTGGGAATATTAAACGAATCTCTTAGTACATTTTTCACTTCGATAAAAGCAACACTTACTTTACTCTTTGCATATGACTGACAATTATCTGACCCGTATTACTGACAGCCCCTTCTCACTAAATATAGCCTCCTTTGAATATTGCCCAATAGTCAATACATAGCTATTAAAAAATGAGGTGATTTGTCAATAAAAGCTTAAGGGATCAACTGATTAAGTACCAGTTCGCCGGACGATATCGGCCTGTCAGTTATTCGCAAAAGCTGACAATCGCGAATAACAGGCCGATAGCGTCCGGCGAACTGGTAATCAGTGGGCCCCCTATATACTTACTTTATTCTTTGGTGGACACCTTTAGATTAGCTAACATAAAGGTCCCTTTTTTAGTTTTTCGTAAATAACTCGAAAACAGTGGCCCATACCCAAAAATGTTCTACAAGAAAGATTCCCTACACTTTTTCGCTAGGATCAATAATTAAAAGATAATAAAGAGGGAAAGTTAATTAAAATCAATTATAGGGTTCCTTTTCTTTAGTTTTTCGTAAATAATTTGTAAAGTATAACCCATAGCAAAAAAATCTTGAACATAAATAATTATCATAAAATTTCCCACAAGAAACATTTAAAACACTTTTCGCTAGGATCGATATTTAAAAAGATACTAAACCGGGAATGTTAATAATAATCAATTTTAAAAGTCCCTTATCGCTTTTTAGTTTTTCGTAAATAACTCGTAAACGGTGGCCCATAGCGAAACACTTTTTGATTGGCGTTTCGATATACGTTTGTCTTCTTGGGTAGCCCCCCTGTATTCTGACAATCTTTTAATCTAGAATACAGGCAAAGAGTAAAGTAAGCATATAGGTAACTACAGGTACCTTAATCTTTCAACGAGCCATCTTAGATTATAGTGATATTGAACCTAATGTTACTTTACTCCCTACTCTGTCCCCAATTGCAACATTTATCGTTACATAAATACGTATTTATATGTATACTAAATTATAAAACGACTCAATTTACTAACTAAATGTAAATTAAACTAAATGAGATCTCTCCAAAGCATGGTACCAAAACGGTATTTCCCAGTTCAGTCGCAACAGTGACGCCATATGCGCTTCTAAGCAGAGTGCCGAATAAGAACCAACAATATGGCCACGTTTTGCCTAAATACTCTAAATAGTTATTTGAATACGTTTTATAATCTTATTTACCTATATTAGCCTTGTTAGCTGATATTTTTTATATATACCCACAACAATACAACTATAAAATGAAAATATTATTAGTATCCTTACTGTTTGGGGCTGTTCATAATGTCCTATGTCATTAAATTTTCCTTTTGCTGCAATAAAGTTTATAAAAAAATAAATCTTATAAACATCGATAATGTTCCCAATGCTGCCACACCACAAATTCGAAACAATATTTGAAGATTCATTCAACTACTTATATTTACTGTATTCTCGTGCAATGCGAAATTCGAAATTTAAACTAAGTAGTTTTTCAATGCCTGCTAGTGCTACGTGATTGGTTTTACGATGTACTTCACATGAGTAACCTAAATAAAATTTTTATTCTATTACAGGTACGTGACATCATACAAAGCTCAAGAGAAGATGAAGTCTGGAGAGCGCACCGTGAGGATGTCCATCGTGGACGAGGACAGCGAATACATGGCTGGACACGTTGTGGACGGTAAAATTGTTTTTTGATCTCCGTCAGAAAGCGTCAACTTTTGGCACGCTATGCTGAACGAAGTTGCCGCTTTCCGGCTCCGTCGAACAGAAAAATAATATACACACCTCGGGCAATGAATAAGAACACTTCAGAACACATGGAATTGTCGGCCGAGGTGAATCCGAAGATCTGGGATATTTATTGCTGCCTTATCTAGGTGTGTAATATACTGTACATCATGATATCACATGACATGAAGCAGTAACTTTTACTGGCCTTGGTTATTTAAAAGGCTCTATACAAGCAACAAAAGGCGCCCCATTTTAGATATTTTCTGGCTAAGTTAGACCAACGAATTCAATCGATCGATCAAATCTTGCAATGTATTTCAAATCGCATGCGATTATCGGTGACGTTTGGAGAGGTCAAAAGATGACATAGTGTGACCAGGCTTGTTCGATGATAAAGTAAGGCTCCAAGGAGCAATTCATGGAATTTTCTGTTTGTCATGTCAGCGTTTACTTTGTGGAGATTGCAGGTAACAGGATTTTCTGTGTCTGATAATGACGCGTAATAAACTCTAGCAGACTAAAATATATACTTCTGTAGAGCACATAGCTGTGGAATATTTCCAAAATCCATATCGGGGCACGTTTTCTGTTAAATTAATTATGTTAAACTGTTAGTTGTACCGCCGTAGATGTCTCTTGTTCATAATTCATAAAAACATGTATTGTAGGTTATACATATCGATATCGATAAACTTTCTATTTCGTAATATTTTTCCGATTGAAAATCTCAATAATAATGTTTTAAAATTAATTTACTCATACCGTTCTCAATACGAGTACCAATCCAATACCAATCTCATACAAGTTATATCGAACATGTCAGATACGAAATACAATTAACCAATTCAAATTGAATTTAGGTTTCCATATGGCTATGTCGCAGCCATTTCAATTCCGAGCCAGATTAGTTGCGGTCCGCTTCAATTAATACGGACCGAGTTTCATTTGAACTTTGAGCACTTCATCTAGATGGTATTTCTGTTCCATTTTCGGTGTCCGCTCCATTTAATGAAGCGTACATTGTGGGACGTTCAAATACCTGTTCTCGGTGCTAGGAAACCACCTAACTGTAGTTCTAGAGCTTCCTACTACGATCCAAGCCGATAACTGCATCCAGGTGCATGGGCAGGTGCAAGATAATAAGAGATAAGAAAGTACACGAGTTTTTTACTTTTATAATCAGGGTTGCCGAACGTTAATTGCAATTGACTATCAACCATTACAAATTGAGCCGTAAACTGATGGTTGCAGTTTACGGTTCAATTTGTAATGGTTAATGGTTAATTGCATTAACATTTCGGCCAACACTATCTATAATATAATAGGTATCGTCTTGATTAACCCCGTATTTATGAAGTTATTTATATTTAAGCACATAATATATCTACTTTTAGAGTAAAAATTAAGTCCGCCTTTTGTACTATAAGGTTTTCTTTTGTGCAATAAAGATTAAATAAATAAATAAATAAAAATACTTAATTCCATGTTTCGATCAACATAATATCCCGATGACAAAAAAATCCTATAGCCCGTCAGATAGTAAACGTTTAGGCAACCCGTAGCCGATAGACGCTTTCAACTACAAGGTGCGCACATGGTCACATGCTCATTACCAACCCTTTAAAAACTTTTATATTTATTTTCTGAAGATTTCCATACTGTACACGCTTGAGAAAATCTCGGCCGAGACTACATTTTTTTTTTTCTTCCAGGACGCAACCTGTACCCCGCCACCGGCTACCTGGTGCTGGTCTGGGAGACCCTCGGTATGATGATGGGCGAGCTGTTCACTGAGGTATCGGTGGTCTTCGAGAACGTGCGGTTCCAGCGAGCCACCAACATCCCGAAGGACGGGAACCTAGAGTTCATCATCATGATTCAGAAGGGCAGCGGTAACTTTGAGGTTAGTTAACTTTCGGTTTCAACTCTTTTGAAAAAGAGTACCTTTATTTTTCGTAAGTCATCTACTTCTTGAAGAAGTACTATTTTCGTAGGCCAGATTCCTTTACCTATGATACCTATCCCTTACGTCAAGTCAGGAAAAGGCCGATAAACAACAACGGCAATATGAAAATCATGTTTGATCTTTATTTGTAGATCGTCGAAAGCGGAGCGTCCATCGTGACAGGCCGCATTTACGCTCAGAAGGAAGTTGGCCAGAACTACAGAGTATTGCCAGCATTACCAGAGCTCAGTGGACCTAACATCAAACATATGCTGACCAAGGACTTCTACAAGGAACTCAGGCTTAGAGGATACCAATACAGGTAAGAATCTTGATGTAGCTATAGTCCATCTACTCTCTACTTAGTCTATCTACTGCTGAAAACCTTTTATACTACATCATCACTTCCTTAATCTAAATGATAAACAAATTTAACGTATTCTGGACGGTAACCCTTGATCACGTGTAAATCACTACAGCTTTTATAATTCGCAATGCATTTTGCTGCTGCTGCATGCTGATTAACTGACAATAGTAAGAGTAGACACAACTCATTTGTGATTCTTGCTCCAGCGGTCTCTTCCGAGGCGTCATCGGCTGCAACATCGAGGGCACCCGCGGCCGTCTGGCCTGGGTTAACAACTGGGTCACATTCATGGACTGCATGCTCCAACTGAAGATCATCGGGCACGACACGCGCGGTCTCTTCGTCCCCACCAGGATCGAGAGGCTGTCTATTGACGCTTCCATGCATTATAACGCTATTTCCAAAATGAATCCTGAGTCTACGAGACAATCGTTTGAAGTTCGAGTTTATCCTGACGTAGGAGTGATCAGGTTAGTTCAAAAAGAAAATCAAATTTTTACTTACCATGTAGTCGTATGCGATATCCATACCGTATGCCATGCATAATGTTGCACAAACAGAGTAGATATAGCTTTGAGGTTACTAAGCCAAATAACCAAGTCAAGGATGACCAAATCTTCAGCTAGTCCAGAATGCAAGTAGAGGGTGCAGGGCCGGAACGTATTTTCTAACAGATCGAAACTGTATAACCAACTTTTATTTCTCATATTTAGATCTGGTGGTGTAGAAATCCGTGGTCTCCATGCCACTCCTATTTCCAAAAGAGTACCTCTTGGAGTGCCTGTGCTCGAAAAGTATGAATTTGTGGCAAACTTCGGCAAGAACAAGATGAAGACTGAAGATATATTAAGAGCCAACATCCAAATCATCCTTGAAAACATTCAGACCTTCAAAGTAAAGAGCATTGAGCTGGTTGATGAAGAATATAAGAACAACAGCTATGAGCCCCTGATTACCCAAGTTGCTGACATACTTGGTGACATGCCACTGATGCAAGCTGAACTGCTGGTTATATCCGAGGAAACTTTGGAGATGCCGAGCAACATTACTGTGGAGAACAAAAAGATTTCGGGAGAAACAAATACGGTGCTATTTGTAGGAGCTAACCTTCTGTCTAGGCCCGATGTAAGTAAAAAAGGTCTTGATATGTAAGAGTATGAAAACATTAAATAATATAAATTGTATCATAAGCCACAAATGGATAATAATATAGTTCTATTATTTAGCCACCTTCAAATCAACACTAGCCGAGACAAATGCAAATTCGAATTTTCAATATACTTACAATGGAAGGAAATATTTAAAGGCGTCTGAGCGTTTAGGTGTTATACGAAAACTTTTTTTATATCTTGAGCTTATTTTATTCAAACAGGTAAAACCACTCAACTACAGTCCAGTACTACAACTATGATCCACAAGTTCAATACGTCAATATTTAATTATCAATACCAATGATCTTTTTTTATATTTTCTGGGTTTTTTCTTCCATCAGTTCTAAGGTATAAACCTTAGAACTGCCATACTCATTTTCGTGTACTCGCTTTTGGACTTGAGTGGTTTTACGGTAGGAACCTAAAGATCGTGTCAACACACTACAATAAAACATAAATACCAACTTCCTATTTTACAGACTCTTCAACAAGCTGCTTCAACTCTAAGAGATAAGTGCTTCATCATCAGCCGTGAAAAGGAACGTCCCAACCCCAAGGAATACGCTGAGAAATACGACATTATCACCATCCACGACACAGGCTGCGAATACCTGGTCCTCTTCAGAAAGAGAGTTGGTGCCAAACCAGCCAAATTCATCAAGATTGTTGCTGCTGATGACTCTTATTCCTGGATCGAGCAAGTCAAAGAGGAACTAAAAGAAGGCCAGAAAGTGGTACTTTACGGCCAAAATGAGCACATTAACGGGCTTCTTGGATTGGTTAATTGTTTAAGAAGAGAGCCTGGTGGTGAAATTGTTTATGCCTTTTTGATTTCTGATCCGTCAGCGCCTGAGTTCAATTCGGATTTGGAGTTGTATGAGGAGCAGTTGGATAAGGATTTGGCTATAAACATTTACCAAGATGTAAGTTAATACACGCGTCCTTAATTGTTTATGAAAAAAATGCTTTATTTCTATTATTGCAGCTTTTTTCACTATCTTTTACAAAGTCATCATCATTATCAACATCACACCGGCTCTAAACGTAGATTTCATTTGTTTTTTGTCCAGGGCCAATGGGGCACATATCGCCACTTGCTTCTGGGAGACTTGGAAACCACGCGAGCTGAACATGCCTTCGTGAATACCCTCACCATCGGAGACTTGTCCTCGATGCGATGGCTGGAGGGGCCACTGAAGCATGACACTGTGTTTAAGGATAAGGAAAGAGTTTTGCTTCACGTGAGTACCCCTTAAGTTACTATTAGGAAAGAAAATAAATGATTGTATGAAATTATACATCTTCTTCCTCGCGTTGTCCCGGCATTTTTGCCACGGCTCATGGGAGCCAGGGGTCCGTTTGACAACTAATCCCCAGAATTGGCGTAGGCACTAGTTTTTACGAAACCGACTGTCATCTGACCTTCCAACCCAGTGGGTAAACTAGGCCTTATTTGGATTAGTCCGGTTTCCTCACGATGTTTCCCTTCACCGAAAAGTGACTGGTAAATATTATGATATTTCGTACACAAGTTCCTAAAAACTCATTGGGGTTTGAACCCGCGACCTCCGGATTGAAAGTCGCATGCTCTTACCGCTAGGCCACCAGCGCTGTATGAAAATGTACAAGTATAAAATAATTTAATCTTATAGTACCTTTTATTATTTTTGAGAAAATTCGACCTATGCTCAGGGATCGGAAACCGGTATTTTTTGTATGGGAACGAAAACAGTATTTTTCGTTCTTTGTTAATTACTTCATTTCTAATTAGGCAATCTAATAATACGAAGTCGTTATCTGAAAACACAACTGAGTCCTACATTTAGAGTATAAAATAAACCGAAATATATGGTTATTTCGATGTTTTTGCAAAAACCGGTTCCGATCCCTGCCTATGCTGCCGTGACCTGAGTAGCCGAGTGGTCTAAGCGAATGAAGAGGACCCTGGTCAGATTCCAGCCCTGGGCACTGGAAGCCTTGGTCACTTTTTCTTTCATATAATATGACATCTATTTTAATTTGCCCATTAAGTGACCGAACAAGAGTTCTTTTCCGAAATCGGTTATTAATCTTGTTCTTTTATGTTCAGGTATATTGCGCAGCGTTGAACTTCCGTGACGTCATGACGGCGACGGGTCGCGTGACAGTGGACGCTGTCGCCCGAGGCAGGCTTGCCCAGGAGTGTGTTCAAGGATTTGAGATCGTCGGAAAGACTAGCAAGTAAGAATATTTCTATTTCATCACTTGGCAACATCAAGTATATTCGTTTGTGCAGTTGGGAATGGTCATACTTTTAAAAAGTTGGATAGTTTATGACTGAATGGTCGTGAATTAGGAGTTAATTCGCTACGATTGTAAAAGTGTTTGGTTATTCGTCACCATTTTATTGATACACTAAAGGTTACTCTTGGTGCTTTACAAACCTGATACTCTCACGACAATAACAACAAATTACAATTAAGTGTCTTAATTCAATCACATAATAGGTACTACTTGAAACTGGCAACACATCGTTATCCGACACGGACAAACTGTATAACATATGTCCCAGAGTGCTGTTATTCTGAAACTAGCACACACTAGCATTTCTCGTGGCTTAGTCCTCAGTCATTCCTGACCCAACGCTTCAGGTATTCCCAATTATGATGTGTTAAGTAACAAGAAAATAGAAAAGTATTTACTTCATAACAGGGATCGGAACCGGTTTTTTGGAAAAACTTTGAAATAAACATATATTTCGGTTTATTTTATACTCCAACTATAGGACTCGGTTGTGTTTTTAGATAACGACTTCGTATTATTAGATTGCCCAATTAGAACGGAAATAATTAATAAGGAACGAAAAAATACCGTTTTCGTTCCCATACAAAAAATACCGGTTTCCGATCCCTGCTTCATAAAGCACACTAGACTAAAAAAAGTGGCTCAAATAACACACTATAATATTTTGATTTCCACCCTGGATCCGGCAAAGAAAGCAAGCAAAGAAAAGAAAGAAGTGGATACTTACTTATATCCTGATATTTCGCAGTGGTTCCCGTGTCATGGCTATGGTAAAGAACAGCGGTATGGCGAACTTGGTGGAAGGCGACAGGGCGCTCATGTGGAGCATCCCTGACGACTGGACCTTTGAGGAGGCGGCCACTGTGCCGGTCGCTTACGGCACTGTCTACTATGCTATGGTAAGTCTCATTTTCTGATTCTAAATACCACAAATGACGTGAATTTTTATATTAATAGAAAAATAGAAAAGGTCGCAAGTTCGAGTCTTGCCGCAAGCGGTGAATTTTTCCATATTTGCTGTAATATAAAATTTCATAGAATCGCTCGCAGACGTGTCAGTTTGATAATAATTAGCTTATAAATGACGTGATTCTCGTGATTATCCTTTTATATGTGTGAGTTGGTTAAAAATTGGATTAAAGTGACCTTAGTCCACCACCATCAGCCCTGAATGGTACTCTTCTGTAAGTGATTATAACAAACTACGTTATTCTAGGTCATGGTTGGTCAGATCCAACCCGGCGAATCCGTTCTCATCCACGCCGGTTCTGGAGGTGTAGGCCAAGCTGCCATCAGCGTAGCGCTTCATAATGGCTGCGAAGTGTTCACCACCGTCGGTACAGCTGAGAAGAGGGCGTTTATTAAGAAGCTGTTCCCGCAACTAAAAGGTAGGATGTCTATTATTCCTGGTCTGGTGGACCCGACCACCGATCAATTTAAACCATGTTACTTCAGGAGACGTTGGTAAAGTGGTCTCCAGCCAGCTGAATCCATCTTGATCCGTGCTGGTTCTGGAGACGTAGGCCAAGCTTCTGTCAGCGTGGCGCTCCACAATGGCTGCGAAGTATTCACCACCGTCGGGACAGCTGAGAAGCTGTTTCCATAGCTTATAGGTAGGGTGACATTATGATTCACTCTGCATCTAGAAGCGTGGATCAAGTACTTACCTTGTTGTACATATGTCATCTTCTTTTCACTTTCGTCTAGTCAAAGGTACAGAAAGAGATTATTATAAATTTGCCTTTACTTTCCTGGTATAAATTGCACTCAACCTGCTTTATCGATTATTAGAAACAAATAGATAGTGCACAAAATGTATTACAATATTATTGGTAAATGTCCTAAAAGTTCCACTGTAACGAACATATTCATAATGTGATATAATTAAAAAAAAAAATCTTGTAAATCAGATAGCCATATTGGCAACTCCCGTGACACATCGTTCGAAGACATGATCCGAAGAGAGACCAACGGCAAGGGTGTCGATATGGTTCTCAACTCCTTGGCTGATGAAAAACTGCAGGTAAGAATCGATAGTAATTTTGTTTCCGTATTTATATGAAAAATAAACGTAAAAATTCACGAATTTCACGTTTCTTTAAAGGTTTTGCAAATAAATAGGTAAACTTGTGATTTCTTCAATTCTTCTTCAATTGTAACTCATTTCATAATATTATCATGAAGAAAATGTATGATATACAAAAGAAAAATAAAGACAATTTTTTTTTAAATAAAGATAAACCTAAAGCAACAGCTAAAGAGTGATTTAGTCCAAAAAAATCATACAATCTTTACCTTAACTCCGTGAGTTGTCACTATACATCTGAACTCGTACTCAACACATATTCTTTCCTACAGGCCTCAGTACGCTGTCTCGGCTACCGCGGCCGCTTCCTCGAGATCGGCAAATTCGACATCAGCCAGAACACGCCCATCGGCATGTACTTCTTCCTGAAGGAGACCTCCTTCCACGGCATTATGTTGGATTACATCTTTGACCAGAGCTTCGAGTTCAGAAGGGTTAGTTTTTTTTCTTGTGGTTTGATCTTTATCATTTATATATGGTGATGACAAGTTTTTGTCGAAATGTTTCGATTTTAGTCGATTATGTGTCGATATGTTGATACGCTAATCAATTGAGAAAGGTTGGTTTTTTGAAAGAGGTTTTGATTCGTTAAAATCATTTCGAGATATATAAGATATTTTGACTAAAATACAAGCAAATTGACTGTTTAAATGTAAGATTTTTCCGTTCTTCTAGTGTATGATAGATGATAGCGAAGTTATAAAGGTGGTTTATTCGCCTACCCTCTGTTGGTTTGTTTTTCTTGACGGCTACCCTTCCATTTTTGTTCATCTACATTTTTGGCTGAAATATTTCTATTATCATGAGTTGTTACTTCGGCAAGGGCATTGCAATGACCAAGCGTTTCAAGGGAATTCGTACTAAATCTAATATTTTGTTACAGAAACTTCAAGACCTCCTAATCGCTGGTATCGAGAGCGGAGCTGTACGCCCGTTGACTTACTGCACGTTCGAGAAACACGAAATCGAGACAGCCTTCCGTTACATGGCGGCCGGAAAACATATTGGCAAGGTATAAAGCTTTTACAGGCAGTTTCTATTAATCCTTGAAGTAGTAATATTGTCATTGTGGTCCAATGTCTATAGCGTGTAATTTCATCACTTGATTATTCTTGCCTATCCAAGTTACCCTGTCAAAAACATCAAACCCAACTCTTGGTGTTTTCTCTCTTTCTTTATCTCTTTCTGGTGGTTTAATGAAAATTGGTTTCAACTATTTTTCTTTGGCAGGTGATAGTGAAGGTCCGTGAAGATGAGCGCAGCCACAGGGCCGTGAAACCAGTGGCCATGCACGTTGAAGCTGTTCCAAGGTAAGAAACAAAGTAGTATCTAAAGTATCAGCCAACAATTCTCGAGAATTTTTGGGCTAGTAGTAGTACTGGACAATAATTCAAATAATATTTGACAACGTTAAGCAAGTGTTCCCATCATAAGATTTTCGATGGATGTACGTGGTTTCAATAAGATTGTGGATTTCAGTTTATCTGTTCAGGTTAAAATGGCTGACATCATCAGCCAAAAAAAAAGGAAAGTGATAAAAGGTAGGTTGATTAGATGATCAAAATATTGATTGTGAATCATCATTGTTTAATAAAAATCTTCACTGATGATAAGTTATAACTATACTACTATTGGTAGTTATATAACTGTGTAAATTTAAAAGTTCTCTGAAATTCGCCCCACGACAGTTGGTATTTAAAAAAAAGCAATATTACTAATCTAACCTTTGTTTTCAGATATATGTGCGATGCAGAGAAGGCATATGTGATCATCGGAGGCCTTGGCGGTTTTGGTCTCGAGCTGGCTGATTGGCTCATCATGCGTGGAGCCAGGAAGGTGCTGCTGACTTCACGCCGTGGCATCACCAATGGCTACCAGTCTTCGAGACTTCGGTGAGTCATTATCCCAATCCTGTCAGCATGCCTATCATGGCATGTATGAAGTATAGAAGGTATACCTGAAGATTGTATGCCTCCTGCATGATGATAGAAGGCTTACAGCGTGTTATCTTTAACACCAGAACCATCATACCTATTACCCAAAAGAAGCTCATCGCTGCACTTTTGCAACGCAGGCTTGATACATCTGGTTTCTTGCTTTGATTGTCATTATTATGAATTAAAGACAATTGCGTCAACTTTCTGCAGCCTACAGTTGTTATGAACTAGAATATATGTAATATATTATGATACAATAGAAGGCTCTATCCTTCAAAATGTTACTTCCTTGATTTTGTACATTAACCATCTTGACATCTCTTTCTTCTAACAGTGCATGGGCAGGATACGGAGCAGATATTCAAATCTCCACACACGACGTCACCACCGAAGCGGGTTGCGAAGAAATGCTAAAGACGGCGCTGAAAATGGGTCCCGTGCAAGCAGTTTTCAACCTTGCCGTCGTACTCAAAGATTCCATTTTCCAAAATCAGACCCCGGAGACTTTCAAGACTTCCTTCGCGCCTAAAGCCTTGGCGACGATGCATTTAGATAAATTGACTAAAAAACTTTGCCCCGGATTGCAGTAAGTTTGATTTCCCTCTTCTAATTCAATCGTTTTTACACCCTCCTGTTCTCCCCTTTTTACTAGTTTCTGAATTAAGCAATTAATTATCATATGTGACAGTAAAAAAAATCCTGTTTTATTTTCCACCATTTGTAGCTGTCACTGTCATGAAACATATTTTATCTAAATACAATCAAGCAGATTGGTTCCTGTGCATTTTTGAACCTCGTCAAGGTGACTATTAATATAAAAGCCTCTAAGCGTCACTTGCACCTTCTCACTAATTCGGGGTTGACCGGTTAAACTTGGAGTTAGCAGTACAATTTGACACTGGGTTCAACCGTTAGTTTAACCGCTTAACCGCAGGTTACTGGGATGGTGCAAGTGGCGCTAATATTCTCAAATAACTGTTGATGTTCAAGGTACAAAGTGGCATAGAAATAAAATTTCTTAACCATACATTATCATTATTAGAAAGTGAAGGCCCTATTCCTGGTCTGAGTTTTCATTCTTGTTCACTAGGCATCATCAAAGTTCACGTCAAGTTCTGTCAGAAAGTAAAGCCAACCTTACCTTTCACAGGGATTTCGTGGTATTCTCATCCGTATCATGCGGCCGTGGAAATGCTGGTCAGACCAACTATGGTCTGTCAAACTCTGTGATGGAGCGCATCTGCGAGTGGAGACGGAAGCTCGGACTTCCCGCTCTCGCTGTTCAGTGGGGAGCCGTTGGTGATGTGAGTATCTTAGTCTCAACATTCTTCGGAGTAAATTAGACACATTCAAGTATTGGTAGAGTAGTAAACTCACGCACTGATAACTGGAGTTAGTGGGCTTAAATACCGGCTCGTACCAATTAGTTTATGGGAACTTACCCATTTATGTACGAAATGTCATTTAATATTTAACTCCAATTGTTCTTCGATAAAGAGAAACATGGTAATCAGGAAACCTGCGGATATAAGCAAAGAAATTCAAAGGTGAATGCGAAGGTCAAAATTTGCATCCGACTAGCTTAAATGTGATACGCGAACTTATAATACAATGCGAGACGAAATGCATCCAATTGTAGAATAACTGGTAATGATAAGGTTCAATCAATAATTGTTCATTTCCCTATACTTCCAATTCAACTAGAATCCACTGTTGCGATATTCCATACCTAACTCGAACAATCCATCCAGGTGGGCCTAGTAGCGGATATGCAAGACGAAGACATGCAGCTCGAGATCGGTGGCACCCTGCAGCAGAGGATCTCCTCCTGTCTGCTGGCGCTAGACAAGTTCCTGAAGCAGGACCGGGCGGCCATCGTGTCGTCCATCGTGGTCGCCGAAAAGAAGGCGGGAGGTTCTGGATGCGGCAACCTGGTTGACGCTATTGCGCAGATCATGGGTGAATACATTTTATTTGCCTATATTTTAGGTATTTCATGGACTTTTGCAGCTCTAGAGTTCTCATTACTCCTCATTGTCAACTTCTCTAAAATTTGATCTATTTCCTACCTACTAGACCCAATCTAGTGCTCTACCGATGCAACTCCCCGAACCCCTCGAAGTAAGGAGAAAAATAGTCCTTTTTCACTTTCGCCTCTCACCAGCATATTGTGGCAAACTTGGGCTTAATTTAATAAAATTGTACTACTTACTTCCCAACCTCTTAAAGCTCACGGCTCTGCCATAAGACTTAATCATGTTGATAAATTTTTTAATCATTGTCAATTGAAACAAAATTTCGTTTAATTTGCAAACAAAACTATGTATGTACATTTTCAACTCAATTTCTTCTTCTCTCAACCCTATAGGTTAAAATTTCACTAGCAATTTTATATTTTCACTTGTATGACTTTAGGAGACTAATAAACTTACTACTTTTAAATACAATGATCGTCGTCGTTTTCATCAGGCATCAAGGACCTGAAGACAGTATCCCAGCAAGTGTCTCTGGCCGAGCTTGGCATGGACAGTATGATGGCGGTGGAAATCAAACAGACTTTGGAGAGAGAGTTTGAGATCTTCCTGACCGCGCAGGACATTAGGACACTCACATTCGCCAAGTAAGTATACGTACCAAACCTGCAAAAATCGTTTATATGGTACATTCGGGTAATTGCTATTGCATTTCGATTGTCAGGTAATTTTGTAAATCAACATTAATATCATATAATTAATGGTGATTTTCTGCACTATGCGAGGTTCGTGAATGATCAGAATAATCAGGAGATGACAAGAAGATACCTTGAAATTTGTCGCAAGACTATCTATAATCATTAACTCTTCAGTTTTAATCTAGGCTAAAAGAAAAATCAGAACCAGAAATTTGAGGTATAACGAATTACTCCAATTAAGTTTGTTATTCAGGCTGACCTTATAATTCCTATTTACAAGGTATTTTATAGTTTAGCCTGAATAACAAACTTAAGCTACATTTTCATAATTACCCTTTCTTCCATAGGCTGGTAGAACTGACAGCACAACGCGAAGCAGAATCCTCGACCACAGCCGCTCGTCCCAACACAGCTGAAGGTGCAGCTGGTCTCAGGGTACTCATGAGGAACTTTGGTGAAGAGCGATTGGTCTCTGAGCCTTTCATTTACATGCCGACCATGGTCACTGATGGCACTGAGGTGAGAATCGTTGATAACTTGTCCTATTTAACACAGCTGAAGGCGTGGCTGATGTCAGGGTCCTCATGACGAACTTCGGTGAACAACGATTGATCTCTGATCCTTTCATCTACAAGCCGACCATGGTCACTGATGGCACCGAGGTGGGAATCTTTGACAACTTGCCCAACAGGGCTGAAGGTGCTGCTGTTCGCCGAGTCCTCATGAGGAACTTGGTGTTACCGTGGTGACCGATGGCACTGAGGTGAGATCACGGTGAGATAGAAGCATTTACTAGTATTTCTTCTGTAAGCCTATGTAGTTGATGCCCAGTACTGTCGAAGGTGCAGCTAGTCGCAGAGTCCTAATGATGAACTTTGGCGAAGAGCGATTGATCGCTTAACCTTTCATCTACATGCCAATGGTGGCACTGAGCCAAAGTTCACTAAGTTTGTTCAGCCATATTTGCTCAAAGGTTAACTGGAAGAGATGCCAGAAAGGTATAAGTTCGCCTTTGTACAAATGATGTGTGTTCTTTCCTGTTTTATGTTTTTTTTTGTACAATAAAGTGTTTTACTACTACTACTACTACTTGTATGATTACGCGAGTCCCCAGATTAAGCCACCTCGCCAGGGAATTGCAGCGCAAAACAGCTCGATATGTGAAGATGTGCTTCGCCTGAGGCATTGAGCCCGCGTGTGCGTTTGCCTCGGGCGAGGTCTATTTGTCTAAACAGAGCTGCTTCGCAAGGAAATTGCCTCGCATGCAGGCGGTTCACAAGAGCTCGCACGAATGGAATGATGAGACGAGTAAATGAAAATATCTATGTGTGTATCACATTAACCAATAAAATGGTAGCTCTGATTGTATACCGATACTGGTGTCACTCTTACAATGAAAGTTTTGTTCATTCAATTCGTGCCAGCTCTCGTGAATCGACCTGTAACGGTTGGCTCTGTGTGAACCGGTATTAAGATAAAAATTATAAAATATATCCTACAACTAAATGTTATGTAAACCAAAATCAAGGCGGAAGTTCTATCAAAACATAATTTATAGTCAAGCCACATAAAGCCGATTAATTCTACTAAAAGCCTAACTCTTAAGCTTCATCGGTTGTGAAGTTCCGTATAAATTTTAATGACTATTGCCAGTAATTCGGTTTCTGAATAATAATTTGAATATCTCAGAGTAAAAGGCACTCAAGTATGCGGACTCACGAATTTATGCTAAAAATTTTCCCAAAATAGCTTGTCCTAATGTTTGAAATTTACTCCCACACAATATTTTTGAGGCGAGGGAAAAATCACGATTTGTTTCTAGTTATAAATTTAGCTATAAATATATTTTATTAGTTAATTTTCACGCCATTTGACTAAAAAACAACGCCTTTTCGTAAACTGTACACAACTACATCGGGGTTTCGTTTCAGCTATATTTTTGACCTATGATAGTTGCGTAATAGGTAACTAAAGTTCAGTTCAGTGTTAGGAAGTGAATAATATGCCTCGGTAAACTCTATGCTTCCTGGTATGGGTCTTAGCATTGGTTGGACTAACTTAGTAAGTTAGAGCCGAAACTTGTGTCAAGCAGCAGGATTCGGTCAACCATATTAGAAACGTTTAGAAACATACGAACCGTGCATTTGTCAATAATATAATATGAAATGGCTTTTTGGTAAAAAAAGAAGGTAGATAATTATATCAGTTAGTATTCTTTCGGGTCCGAGACCAAATTAGAATACTCAACTTAGTTTTTCAAATCTCTGCGCTAAGTAAACTTTTGAGTCGTGGTAGTAGGGAAATACGTATATTTTATGACCAGGATATTTTTGCGGCTTTGTTTGTTGATCATAACTCAAAAGAACTCAAAATCTATGTTTAAATAAACCAAGCACACAAAACGTAATATACGTACGGAGTCTTGGAGGATTTGGGAACTGGAAACGCCTTGTCTGTAATTTTCTGAACAAAACAGTCTGCCTTTTTTTGCGGGGGAGGGGCATGTCGTATATATGCGGACCGACGGAGATGCAGAGATTATGGTCGTTTTGGATACGGCCCTCTACAAATATTAACTACTAAACCCTACACATATTTCAGGGTCACGAAGCCATCCACGACACAGAGAACCCACCTATGTTCATCCTGCCGGGCCTAGAGGGCGCCGCGTCCGTCATGGAGCCGTTGTGCAGAAGGCTCAAGTGCAAGGTCTGCGTGCTGCAGCTGGGCGTGGAGCACCCCAATGAGGATATTGAGGCTATGGTCAACAGGCTTTACTTGGTACGTTGTAGGGTCACAAAGCCATCTATGACACAAAGAGCCCGCCCATGTTTGTCCTGCCTGGGCTGGAAGACACCGCGTGGAGTCACTTGGTGCTGTTATAATTTCCCGCGGTAGATGATTCTACATCTTACGACCCATGACGTGGTGAGTTTTTTTGAATTCGCAAGTCTATGCGGCTGTAGCGGCAGCATTCTGGCGCGCGCGCTGCTAGCTTCGCGGGGGTTCGATGATGGGGTTCGCCTCCACTTCTTCATGCACATTCGTTGCCATATTCAGCATTAAGAGTGACGGCAGCGTTAAATATGCCCACCAGCGATTTGCCAGCCCTTTTCATTCTTTCCCGCCATGCTTCTCTATTTATTGCCTGCCGCACGCACAGATTTAAAGGTGACCCGGTCAGAGCTTTCACCTGGTCGGTCCATCGCATTGAGCGCCGCAATCTGGGTCTTGTGCCATCCCCTCTGCCCTGAACAATCAGTTTCTCCATGGCGTCGTCTTCCCTGCGCGTAACGTGACTGAAAGTGAACGATTGCCGAAAGTCTTTGTGTAACCTTGAACTCCTGGAGAATTGATATATTAGTGCGACGCTGAGTCCACGATATCCGCAGCATCCTTCTCCAGCACCACTTTTCCAAAGCATAAATGCGTTTCCATTCACTCTCTCTCACTGTCCACGTTTCAGTACCGTAAAGCAAGTGGGAAAATGATATTCATTAGTATAAAGCCATGCCAAAAGGAATGTATTAGAAAAGACTGTATTTATCTGTATTTACTTAACCTAGTTATATATTTCAGACGGTGCGGACTCGGCTGGCCCCTGGAGGCCCCTTCACGCTGCTCGGCTACAGTTTCGGCTGCCAGTTGATGCTGGAGTTAGCTGCTAAGCTTGAGGCCGAAGGTTAGTGACCCACCATTAATTATTACGTTAATTAGCCTATCAACGTATAATTTTAGTTCTGCTTGACATAAATATATGACATTTACATTGTGTTTTGCATGCCGTTCGCGGATAAATTATTTTAATTTTTAAGACCTATTTATGTTACCATATTTAATTCAAATGTTTTTTACACAACCAATGTTTTTTATTGGTTGTTAATAGGCAAAACCAAAGCAACCAAAAATGAACACTTATGTGTATTCTGCCAATTATGAAAATAATTTTGACTCAATACTCCGTCATTTAAATAATAGTCACACCCATGTCACACCTATAAAAGAAACTCTGTATCTTTAGGTATTTAAATAAAAGTAAACAAACTATTTGTACATTTTCAGGTAGTTATAATATTTGTTGGTTAACCAACCAAATACAAAACCGCCTGGATCTGTCAATGAGCGACCTGACTTTAAACCTACATCATTTGATCGTGTAATGTTTTCATCTACCCTCAATTGGCTTAAGGAGCCATTTGAGGGTAGATTTTGTTTACCTTTTTTAAATACCTAAAGATACGGAGAAACGAAGATCTTATATGAGTTTTGGCCCTTAGTTGGGTGATTTTTCGGTAAGGTTTTTCTATAATGAATATAAAGGAAAGTACTTACCGTTTTTGAACACGAAGAACAACTTAAGGCGTCGTTACTAGTCGTGCCCAAAGCGTGGTAGGTGTTATGGTGGACGCTGTCAAAGTAACCTTCACACGTTTACATTAGATTCCCTTCCGCCCGGGAGCTTGGCGTTTGAGTGATGTTTGTGTTTACGATATAAAGCGCTCAAAAGGTTTCAAAACTATGTTGAGTACACGGGGGTTTTTATTTGTTTCCTGTCAAGTAACAAGACATTTGTATTGGTAACCAAACTTAAGTATTAAGTACTTAAGTTTGGTTACAATAGCATAAGTAACTAACTCAAAAGAAACGGCTAAACAATAAATCGAATTAGATATTGAGCAGTCTCGAACTCTCGACTTTACTCCGTCTGCGAAACGTCAGTGATAGTGAAAGTTAGTTAGTTAACTAATAATGAATGGACTAAACTTTAACGTCATTGTTCTCGAAACAGCTCGTAATTGTAAAGGATAGTTGTAGTTTCATGTTCAGACGGATTTTACGTTGTTGTACCTACTTTTATACCACATTTCATTTACCATGGCGGGAATCCACTTGAAACTACACTAAGAGAACCATAATGTTGATCTATTGTTTAACCATTGATTTTAATACCTACACTTTTAAAAAAAAAGTTTTGTGTTTAACGGAAAAAGCTTAAAAACTTAACTATTTACTTAATAACATCCAGCCTTAGAAATAGGATGCAGTCCAACAACAACTAGTTTTAAAATATTTTTATCAGACTGACATGACTGCCAAATAATAACACAAAAGGATCAAGACTGGACAGTTATATGCAAGTCACGACGCCGCAAAAAAACGTTTGCCGGGTATCTTTTGTTGTCACTCGTATTGGTTACGCCTAATGACCGTCTCAAGTAGAATCCTGCCATGTTATATGAAACGGGGTATACTTTTAACTAGCGAGGCTGGCGTTTGTTTATTACGAAATATTTTTTTTTTTTTAATTCGTAAATAGATTTTAATTTCATTAAATATATTTTGTTCAACTGTTAAATTTTAAGAAGCGCCTCTCAATACCTACGAGGCAAGACCTATGTTCTAAATTCACTTGCATACATCAACGAAAATGCAAAAATTAAGTGACAAAACATGTTTATATGTATTGTTTAATAACTTAACACATTGACTGACAACGCGAGCTACACGCTACGAGCGTAACCGATAACATGGAAAAAACCGTATGTAGCGAAAAACGACTACGAACAGAAAACCCGCCTAGCGGGTCGCTAATAGTCAATGTGTTGAAATTGTATGACATCATCACATACAATGATGACAATTATTTTTGTAAACTGCACCTATGTTAAGCTAGTGTATCAATCTTCTTTGAGTATCACTAATACGTATCATTACTTCCAACAGGTCACAAGAACGGTCTAGTGTTCTGCGTCGACGGAGCCCCAGACTTCCTCCAAGCCATCCTCACCACTGTCATCTGCTTCAAGAGCGACGCTCAACTCCAGAACGCCCTCATCTGCCACACCATGGACATCGTCGCCCCCAACAACGAAATCTCCACAGCCCTCATAGAAAAACTCAGCCAAATCGAGAACTTCGAAGAAAAAGTGAAGACTGCCATTGAAATGTCACCTATACAATCCAGATATACACCTAAATTCATTGCGTCAGTCGCAGCCGTCACTTATGATAGAGTCAAAGTTGTACTGAACTACAACTCTAAAGATGTTAAGAAAATCCACGCGCCAATAGTACTTCTACGTCCTAAAGAAAACCTTCCTAACTTAGTGTGTGATGAAAACTATGGTCTCGATAAGTTTACTCATAGTAACGTGACTGTGCACTATTTGGAAGGTACGCATGTAACTATTATTGAGAATAAAGACTGTGCGAATATTATTAATAAGGTGTTAATCGAGAAGGATGGACAGACGGGCAAGCAAATGCAGAGTGTTACTACTATGATCCAAAGTCACAGGCAATTTATTTGTAGCTAGATTTAATCAGATTATTGACTGTATAACTTTTTTCTCTCTATTTAGGAACTTATATGTACTTTTACTTGAATATTTTAAAGAAAGTTGTATTTGTGTTGATCGTTTCACGTAATTTATTGCGTTTGGTAGTTTTAATCACGAAATTCCTTTAGTAATTAGTTATTTAATTAAATATTTATTGTTTTGGGGGGTAAATTAATACTACCTAATATTGTAAGTGGCCGTATATATTTTTTAAATTAGTTTATAAGAAAATTGTTAAGTAGGTTCCTTTAGGTTATCACTGTCCAAAGAGACGCCAGTACCAAAAAAATATTCACTAATTAAGATTTAATCTTCTATGACATATTGTTTTAAATATTGGAAAAAGGTGAATAATAAGGTGCAATAATCAATAGCAATTATTTGGTGTTAAATAAGGGACTATTCAATTAAATATTATAATAAATTACAGATTTTCTTTTACCTTCCTTGTGACTTTCGCTCGCGCAGATGTGTAAAAAAAAAGAATATAGAATATAAAATACTACATAAATAGGTAAAAATTAAATACTTTAGTTTTTAACACAAAAAAGTATCTAGGTACAGTCGCAGTAGATATATCGGAGCGGCCGAGGCGCTTAAAAATATCTGAACATGCACTCTAAGGGCCTACGCTAGCTGACGCGGGTGCACGGAGCGGACGAGCGGGTTAACGAAAAATAGTATGAGCAACGGTAACTGAAGCGGACGCGTGCGGCGGATTTCACCTACAAATAGCACCCGCGTGCGTGCGCACGCGGCGGGCGTCCGCGTCAGCTAGCGTAGGCCCTAACGCCTTGACAATAGAGGCGTGTTCAGATATTTGTGAGCACCTCGGCCGCTCCGATATATCTGATGGCCACTGTACTAAGTCAGCTCTACTTTGTGAAATTTAATTAAGTCGTATCTAGAATTGAAATGAAAAGTAGGTTTGAATGTAGGATGTAGGTAGCTGAAAATGTTAATACTAACCTTATTGTAATAGCCTACTAAACGAATTTATACGATTAAATATTTATTCAGATGAATATGTAATATGGTAACTGAAACTAGGCGCTAAAATATTCAGTCACTACCATGTTTGACATACATAATTAACATCGGCTTCATAGGCAGGGTCACTATCGACTAGGCCATACCGGTCGTGTAAATTTATGTATGGATCAATTAAATTAAAATACATTAATCAAATAATTTCTCAGTAAAAATTCAAAACATGCCAGGAGCATAATTAAATAATTATATTTGCTAGATTTTTTTCGTTAGCCTGCTTTAGTATCCCACAGCTGAGCTGTCGTTTTCTCCACTCGACCCTGTCATTGGCATTTTCCCACCGTTTTGGATAGAACGCGTCCCGTTAGATTATTAAAAATTAAAAGAAATATTAATGTGTATGTTATGTTATTAAGCTAAATCAAAAGAAATGCTAAAGCTAAAAAATACTAAAGCTTCTTACCAATCTATATGAACTTACTAATTTTTTTGGTACGGACGGCTAAAGCATGGAAGGCGCTCCCGCCATCTGTATTCCCTGATAAATATGACCTCGGTCTCTTTAAAGCAAGAGTGAATACTGAATAGGCTACTACTGAACCGGTGAGCTCCATCTTAGGCCCTGTCTTCACTTTCCATCAGGTGTGACTTGAGCCAATCGCCGATCAGTTTTTTGATAAATTAAAAAAAAATACTAAATTAATATCTATATATTAATTTAGACAATTTACAAAATTAAAACTAAAATTAAACCTAGAAAAAAATCATAGACTATAATATATACTTACGTACAAAAATAAAAACCAATTACAAAGACCCCTCTAACAGCTCGGGCTGCGGCATGGACCCCATGACGCTGGCAGCGTTACCTCTCTGTATCGCAAGGGAAACACGTTGAGAGAGGTACGCGCCAGCTCTGGAGTCCCCTGTGGTGTCGACCAGCCGCACCTAAATTAAAATACATTTTGATCCGCACACTACTACTTTTATAAGACAGAAAAGCTTGTCATATATACTGACTGAAAATGAGCAGCCTAAACTGTTTAAGAGGCTGTCAACACCCAATGTCCTTGAAATTTATGTTACTTAAACAGTTTTTTAAGAAAGACTATTTGTTTTAGTCAAGTAAGAAAAATATATGTTCATATTAATTATATTTCAAAGACCGTGGCTGTACTCGATACACGATTGAACGAAATCGGCTCGATAGAAAATAATAGCAAAGATTGGTCTTAAAATCACAATTAAACGGTTTTATGTCTTTATTGTTTTGACTTATGGGTCTGCAATTAAAATTACAATTTCAAAACATTTATATCTAAACCGTGGTCGAGTTAAATATTACAATAATAATCCACTTTTTTTTATGTAAATATTTTTCTTATTATTCCCTTGCCCAGGCCCAGTAACATGCGACAGTGCTATCTCATTTACTCCGATACAAATAGACAGTGTGCGCGCTTTAGGTATTGACAGCCTCTTAAGTAAGACCTTGGCATTCAAGCAAGCTCCAATAATAAAGGATCTTTTAAATTCAGATTAGACTTAAATGTTTTTGATTTCTCATACAAATTTACATATAGAGTAAGTAAACTAAAAGCGACTGCGTAATAAAATAATTACGATAAGATAAAATATTTTTTGCCCTATAATTCAGAATATCACTTTCCGTCTGTAACATAATAACCTAGTTTCGTTCGGTTTTAATATGACAACATTCCAACACGCATTGTTCAAGAAACAAAACCTTATGAAATTCCACTGAAATCAACGTTTCGGAGACTCGTCCATGACTAGACATGTGTAAAGCTATATAATGGCGATATTTACGAGTGTTTTATTTTAATTCATTTGTTTAATTAAACAAATCTATTAATAGATATAACATGACACCATCATAATGAACTTAAGAGTTATTCTCTTTTCGGTGGAGTATTTATTTATTTATACTTTATTGCACATAAAATACAAATGGTGGATGCCTTAAGGCAATCTCTATCAGTCAACCACTGGGTCAAAAAGCCAAGTATCTTCCAGCTTTCCCGATCTTGCGCCAACTCTTTGACTTTTACAACTACTTATATAAACGACCCCTACTTTTTTAGGGTTCCGTAGCCACATGGCAAAAAACGGAACCCTTATAGATTCGTCATGTCCGTCTGTCTGTCCGATTATGTCACAGCCACTTTTCTTTGACTTGATCTGTAAGGTAGCTGCTTCTGGGTTTCCTATCCCTCCGTGTCGTATTAAACTTCCAATCATTTTTCCACGTCTATTGTCAATAATTCTCAGAAGCTCTTCTTTCACTCAGTCTTCGTAACACCTCATTCGTTATTGTGCCTCTCCATCGAATGCCTTCCATATGTCTCTAGCACCACATGACGTGCCAATGAGAATGGTTAAAAATATATTTAAACATATTTAGATACGATACGAGGTAAAACAAAGACTTTTAAAAATATTGCCGTCACTTTAAAAATACAACTTAACATAAAAAAAATCTTAGGACTATGAAGTTAAATGAAAACTAGCATACGTATAAAATATATATTTTTTAAACTGAAAATTACTTATCACATTATGCATTACGCATACCCGCAGTGTCAGGGATCCGGCCGCGGATCCACCGAAACTTGACACCCTTCGGCCAAAACTCCTCCTCCTCGCTAGATGTTCAGTCGGACTCGGAACACTCACGACAAACGAATCAAAATTCGCATTGTGTCGAGATTCAAACTTCGCGACCTTCAGGATGACTACGATTACCTGATTACTACAGCAGTAAATAAGACTACAAATTCGCTACCATTTCGACACCCAACAAAGGCACTATTTTATTTTTCTTAAAGTCTGCTGCTGCCGTTTTTCAGCCCACAGTCAGCATTGGATTATCCGGGCGGGGCTACTATCTTGTATTCTCATTGCTTTGACGAGCGTAAGCGAGTTTACGTTATAGGATCCCACAGACTAGGTACAGTCAGCATCAAAAGTAGCGGATCAAACAAGGTTTCAAAAGTATCTACCATTCTGTAACACCTTAACAAAATGTGATGGTTCCATATGTAGAACAATTAAGATGGTAAAATATATACTTTTGAATGTAAATTTTAGAGATTCATCTATATTTGGAAAAGTTATCCGGAATATCAAATACGTTCGGCGCGTTGTTTCATCCGCTACTATTGATGCTAACTGTACACAGACACCTCATTGTGAAATTTGCAAAGAGCACCAGGTCAGAATATAGGCCAGGCCGTAAACGTGGACGCAGCTGATATAAGTGCGCTTATATACTAAATTAATTTTATGTGTCTCATATGGTCCATCTTGATTTTCTTTGATCTTTTTTTTTATAAAGACGTGCAAAAGACTTTTTTTATATGATAGAAGCCACAAAGACAAGCGTGGCAAAGTGGTCAGAAACAAGACAACGTAAATAATTATGACCCGCCTTCCGACGTCGTCATTTTTCTAGAAACATTTTCATCGTGAAAAGTAAGCGAGTGGAATAAGACTCGGCCATAACGAAGTAGGTACGATCAGCTACGAAGAACTCTTCCAGCTTTTTTTTTTTTCGGAGATAACACAGAAACAATCATACAAGAAACAACCATATAACAATGTATAGATACAGATGTTTCTTTGGAAATATCTCACTAAGAACACAAAGTATATTCAGATGCGCAATGCGATAATACTTTGCTAAATTTGGATACTACAAAACCGTGTATTAAAAGTACATTTTATATTGTATTTTTTAATTTCTACTTTCTATTATATGTATTATATTTCGACCTGACTTTTTTGACTGCTATACTCAGTGACTGTTCTGTAAATATTAATTTTTATCTTTTGTCACACCCCTAGGGGTTTCATGTACTATACTGTCTATACTGTATAGTGTATTGAATGCAAATAAAGAAATTAACAAATGAATGAATTGTTGGTAAGTAGCTGAACTACTGTTTGTTGGAATTGAAAGGCAAAGCTGATATTACTAAGATGACATAAGAATGATAAGAAACATTTAAAGAAACATACAGCATACAGCGCTATGGTGCTTACGGTTTAAATAATATTCACATCATCTTACAACAATGGGTCATATATGTACAAATACAATATTACGCGGGTTGTGACTCAAGGCCAAGAGTTGTTTAATCACATACAAGTTAATATAAATTAATGTAAATGTCATTTTGTCCAATCAATTAATGATGTATCAAGCATTTTGTAGCTCAATGGTTGCGTTAAATAAACCACCATGGCTGGAGCTCTTAAAGTTCATTGAGTAATAACTAATAAGGCAAATACCAACTCTGGATCGCTCTACCTGGCTATTGGATTTAGCGCTTACAGCTTTTTACGCTCATTTTATATACTTTACAACGACAAAAATACTTTTTTATAAGTACCTAAAGGTTATATAGGTTAGCGTTTGTTTAGTTAATGTCAACGTTTTTAAATTCAAGCATATTATAATTTAGAATCTATAGAAACAAAAAACATGACTGTTAAAAACCCAGCACAACTTATAAGCCCACTTAGACGTACGTACATTAGGGATTAAAAGGAATTAGAATATTTAGTAATTTTACAGTACATTATGTAACTATGTCGAAAATTTAAAGAGCCATATGTAGGTACTGTAAAACGTTGTACGATACATGTGCGAATAGGTAATTCGCATTTCGTGTCGATTTAAAACACTTACTTCGATCGTTACTTTGCCTACTGGACAATACATATGAAAATCTAGAAGCCTAACAAATATGTCAATCGTTCGCAAGGAAATGAAACGAAAATCTATATCTCTCTATCGCACAAATAAGGAAGGGTAATAAAGAGATAAGCGTTTCGTTTCGTTTTCTGCAGATTCTCATCCTGGCTAGGCCCCCTGATCCCTAAGTTGAAAATAATTTTTAAGTAAGATATATTTGAATTTCTCCTGCTTTAAATATTTAGTAGCTCCGTGGTGGTGTAATATAAAGCGGCGAGGGCTGGAGCTCTTTAAGTTCATTGAGTAATAAGGCAAATAGAGCAACTCTGGATCGCTCTAACTAGCTATTGGAACTGGCGCTTACAGTTTTTATGTTTTATAAGTTTTTCAATCTTCCCGACTCTTACTTTATATCACGAACATTACCACTTTTTTGGCATTGTTGAAACACAATATCAACACGATTTTAACGATATAAACAATTAATTTAGTTTATTGCAATTCTCAAACGACAGAAGCTATTTGCACAACAAAACAATATGGCGTCCGGCATTGGCGCACGAGACGTAAATAGCGTGGAGCTCGGGAATATTTTCAAATATAAATCTTTAAACGTTTTGAAATGAAAACTCGAACGAGACGCTTCGTAAACCTTCGATCAAACTTCGCCTACCTTCGGCGTACTCGTCTGATAAAGCAATTTCAATAATAATCTAATCAAATTAGATCCATAAAAAAGCATTTTTAGGAATTAATTTGTAGTAAGCGGGAAATCGTTTTAATACCTTCATTTGGTCCTAAATGCCTGGAATCTGAGTTCTAACCTAACCTTACTTACATTTTTGGCAGCAGTTCATTTCCTTTAAGTTCGCAGTTATAACCTAACCTAACCTACGTTTCTCTCAACAGCTCGATTCTATAGAGGGTCGCAGTTCTAACCTAACCTAAGCTACTGTAGTCTATCAACAAATTTTACGAGAATAGGATGAGGACATATTAACGCAGTTTTTCCCAAGCTGAAACTTCGCTTGTCTACGCGATGAGAAATATTTGAGAAATAAAGATAAAAACTTTATTTTCTTAAATATTTCAGTCAACTTTAGGTATTTCGATTTTTAGGTGTTATTCCCATTCGAATAAATCTCGTTATCTAAGAGTTGAAATGTCACTTCGTTCGCTAGGGAAAACCCAATTATTTATTTATTTTGAGCAAACCGAGGTGAAGAGATAAAAGTAATGTGACATATTCTCCATAGGGATAATATGACGTTCCACACGGAACGTACGCCACGTTCCGCGTTATGGCGGTTGGCGCTTACGTCACGTGGCCCCGCATTAGTATTGGAGCGTCGTTAATAACAGCGTAAGCGCCAACAGCCATAAGGTACCTCGTGGAACGTCATATTTTACTATCATGGCTGAGCACTAGACCGATTCTTATTTAATAATTTGTTAAAGTATTGACATTGCTATGATACGACCTTGACAATGCATTTCGCGCGCATATATCAAGTAAGTGATCATAAAGCTCGTGTCATAACAAGATCAAACCTTAAGAGATAAGAATAGCTTTGCGATCCTAGCGAAATAACGCTACTTATTCTATGAAATTAAATTTCAGGAGAAAACATTTTCACTAACTAAATCTTAACAAATCACTTCGATTTTGATGTCAATCGCTTCATTATAATTCTAGGTAGGTTTCGCTTAAAGAAAAAAAAGTAGCAAATTTTGAAATAAGTATTTAGAAATGGAAAAACGTTTTCTCTTTTTGTATGGACAATCTGTGGTATTTCCATTAGAATAATTTTTTTTACCAGAAGTGGTCTCCAATACGATGTTAACTGTCCGTCTAAGTAAACTAAACTGTCAGAAGCACATTAAGTCCTTTACTTTTGAAATAAAATAACTAGTGGATCTGTGAGCTGTAGACCTCGCGATAAGCTTAGAAAATGTAAAAGTGAAAAATACTTCTTTGATTTATTATCACAGACTCACAGTACCCTCTATGGTACCCTTAAATGCATAGTGTTGCCAAATGTCCACAAAGCATTAGACAGCTCACAGATTTTAAAAATCTAATAATAAACTTTGGGCTTTTATTATTATTTTGATCGTAAATTTAATTAATACACTTTCAGATGTTTTATTTTAATCTGAGCAGTATTTTAGTTTAAAAAAATACATTAGTTTTAAGACCGAATGGCGGAAAATTTGGAAAATCTCGAAAAGTTGGTATATGTAATGTAATGGTGATTTAGGCGGTTTTTTTCGGGGTTTGCAATTATTTTATATTTAAAATCATTGTATATCACAAATAGTTTACCTTTCTGATAGTAGTAAGATTTTTCATATATCTCTTACTGAAAATTATATATTTACATAAATATGATTTAGCCTATGTATATTCTAACACTGATTTAGCAGTAAAACCGACGTTTTATATATTTTTTTATTTTTCCCAGAATCAGTAATCAATTATGTGATACATATATTAATTTCAGGCAAAAAGAAAAATCATGCATTTAAGGGTTAAGCGCCATAGACCGTATTGGTGCTTAAGGGTCCCCAGCAAGCTCGGTTCTCCATACAAACTTAGTTTCGTTCTCATTTTGAAATGACTAGCTAGATTGCTCTGAAACTTTGTACTTACAATAGGATAAGATATATCTAGTCCTGTAAGTAGTCGATGTGACCTCACATACCATAATTAAAAAAATACAACGAATTTAAGGTTTTCATACAAAACTTGTTTTTGCTCTATTTCGTTTGTTTTATATGGTGGAGCAATATAAATTAATTTAAGCCCTATATATACCGCATGTTATTGTTTGTGCTAAGTTTTATTACAACCCAATACGTAGTTTTAAAATGAGAACGAAACTTTTTTTGTATAGGAAGGTGAAATTCGGCCGAGCTTGTAAATTTCCGCATTTAGAAAATTTTCTAAAAACTGAATTGTCAGTTAAATTCTATTTCATTATAGAATCTGGTCACAAAATTTCACGAGAATCAGTTTGCCAAATTACCCGAGTTAAAACGGAGAACTTTCCTTCGGTCAATAAAGCAGCAGCACGATAAATAAATCTAACTGACACAAAAATTACGCATACGTGACATTATCTATGAAAAGGGACCTTATTGTCGGTGGCGCTCCCATGTTATAAACAACGCCGCGCTACGCAGTGCGGCGTAAGCGCCATCGACAATAAGGTCCCTTTTCATAGATAATGTCACATATCATGAACCATAACCATATTTAGCACCCTGATGTAATAATCCGCTTATTTTGGGCCATAACAAAAAACTTCCTTTTAAAAAACCCTTAAAATTTCCTTATATTTAACAACAACATGAACTGTACCCCTAGTGTAAATAAATTCGATTTCGAAACGTGACGTACGCGTTTGCGTTTAGTCTCATTTTGTATTGGATTTAGAAAGAGCGCGCCAAGCGGGACGTTTTGGAAACTCAAAATCCTATACAAAATGAGACTTAACGCAAACGCGTTCATCACGTTATGATGTCGATCAAATTTACACTAGGGGTACTGATCTTCAAAAAGGTCGTCATTACAAAAGCCTTTACACATTTTTTCACTGCATAAGAATTTCCTAAACTTTAGTAAAGTCATATTGTATACTGCAATTTAGACTTAAAAGTATACCGCAAAGGTTGAATTTGAAATATACAAGGTGGCCCAATGTGTGGGTAGGAAGATTACATCCCTTGTCCGAATAATCTGGGTTAGAATTAATTCTTTTCAGGGTGAAACGGTAGGAATGTCTGTCCCTTTTGTCAACATTTAATTAATTCAAGGCTCAGTATTTAGTTGGGACCCTCGAAATTATTTCGACCTCTCCGATTATAATACGGGAAAAAGATAAACAAGATGTTGTCGACCTTTTTAATATAGATATTTTAGGAAAACTATTACGAATACCATTCCTCCAATATGCATACATCTTAAGATTATTTTGATCATAAATAAATACAATTATTACTTATATAAAATAATTATTAGAATTAATAATAAAAACTATAAGTATACTAAAACTAAAATGTCAGTAAATTAAATCTAAAATAAAATTGGCCACTTCGGCATAGCACCGATGACGCTGGCAGCTTTTCCTCGCTGGACCGTTAAACTGATGCGATGGGCGAGGAAGTTGCCAGCTCTTTGATTTCCTGTGACGTTTCTGAGTCTCTTAGACAGATTTTTGAATAGACTGAGAGCGCCAGGCCCCGCGGACCAGGGGTCTCGACACCGAATGGAATAAAATTATACCCGGTCCCGAGACCCCTGTTTTCCTACCTTGGCGTTTTGAATTGAATTTCATTTGAACTAAATATTTCGACCAGTTAGCAGCGTAAACTAAACAGTGTAAATTTATTCGATAGCGAAACGTGACGTACGCGTTTGCGTTAAGTCTAATTTTGTATGGGATTATGAGTTTCCAAAAGGTCCCGCTTGGCGCGTTGTTTCTAAATCTTAATATATATATAAAATGCTAATGTGCGTACGTAAAGACAGGGTTTTCTCTACCACCACCAATTCCAATCAACTTCCTTTTGGGGTGGTAAATACCCCTCGATCTCCCGGTGGGAATAAGAGAGTTTGGTCGCGGTGGGTGGAAGTGGGTGGTTGTGGGTGGCAAAAATATGAAAAAATATACATCTGTCCTTTTCTAACTCATGAGAACTTCTGGAAAGTTCTAAAAATTTCTGGACTAATCTACAAAACTAGAATGTGTACAACTGTAACAATCGATCTAGAATGTTCGAGAAGGTTCTAAAAATTTCTAGAATGATCTAGAAAGATTCAAAATTGTGTGCAACTGCTAAAATCGATATAGAATGTTCCAGAAAATTCTAGAAATGTCTGAAATGATCTAGAAAGATTCAAAATTGTCTGCAACTGCTAAAATCGATGTGGAATGTTCCAGAAAATTCTAGAAATGTCTGGAATGATCTAGAAAGATTCAAAATTGTGTGCAACTGCTAAAATCGGTATGGAATGTTCCAGAAATATCTAAAAATTTCTGGACTAATCTAGAAAACTCTAAAATGTGTACAACTGTAACAATCGATCTAGAATGTTCGAGAAGGTTCTAAAAAATCCATATGGAATGCTCTAGATAGTTCTAGAAATGACTATAATAATCTAGAAGCTTCTAGAAAGTTCCGAAATGTGTGCAACTATTGAAATTAATCCGGACGATCCAGATCGAAATTAAGTACATCGGAATGTTCTAGAGTGTTCTGATACTAGAAATTTCGATTTCCAACGGTATATAAACCGAAAATAAGTGACTTTTTGTCAATTGAACCGTGTTTACAGTCGCGAAAAGATCAATTGAAGTCGAGAGTAAACAGTGATTACATAAATTCAAGTGATTTGAACAAATGAGAAAGTAAAAACTATTTGACTATTCTAGAGTGTTCTGATACTAGAAATTTCGATTTCCAACGGTATATAAACCGAAAATCAGTGACTTTTTGTCAGTTGAACCGTGTTTACAGTCGCGAAAAGATCAATTGAAGTCAAGAGTAAACAGTGATTACATAAATTCAAGTGATTTGAACAAATGAGAAAGTAAAAACTATTTGACTATTCTAGAGTGTTCTGATACTAGAAATTTCGATTTCTAACGGTATATAAACCGAAAGTGAGTGAGTTTTTGTTAGTTTTATCATTGTAACAACCAAGATATGCGTTTTGGTTAATTTTATTACACTTTTTATATTTACAAAGCCAAGACGAAAAAAAGTATTTGCAAAACCCAAAGTGGTTTCAAAAAGAAGGAAAATAGCACGTCACAATGAAACAGAAGAACAAAGAGAAAAACGTCTTTTGAACATTCGTAAAGGAGTAAAAAGAATTAGAGAAAATTTAACCGAAGAGGAAAGAGCACGTATTAATGAAGAAACACGATGTCGAGTAAGATCACTCCGAAATCGTCAATCGGCTGATCAACATGAACTGGAAAATACCAGAAAACAAGAAAGAATGACTACTTTACGCCAACGACGAGCTGCTTCATGTAAAATTGGAAGTTTAGAACTTCAGGCTTTCCATTATGATTGCAAAAAACAATACAATGAACATCCAAGTATTGTCATCGGAAAAATGGATACGATATGCGAGTATTGTCATGCACGGAAATTTAAAGGCGAATACTGCAGTTCTGTTAAATCGATAAAATATGTATGCAAATATATTAATAAAGGCAGTGATATGGCTGTTTTTACGTTAACCAATGAAAACCAGCATGATGAAATAGTACAGTATCAAATGGGTCGTTACATTAATACCAACGAAGCAATTTGGCGAATTTTAAGTTTTCCAATACACGATCGAGATCCACCGGTTCAACATTTATCCGTCCACCTATAAAATGGACAACGTGTGTTTTTCACAACAGAAACGGCATAAAAAGTTGCGACGGAACCACCGACTCGAACAACTTTAACAGCGTTTTTTGAATTATGCCAGAAAGACCAATTTGCTAAGACTTTACTCAGAAGTACCCAGCTATTATACATGGGATACAACAAGTAAACAATTTAATCCTCGAAAACGTGGAATGCAAGTAGAAGGACATGATGTGTTCAAGAGTGTAACACAATAGGAGGAGTCTACACAGTGCATCCAAAAAACGCTGAATGTTTCTATCTACGCTTATTACTTCACACTATTCGTGGTCCAACGAGTTTTGAAGACCTAAAAACTGTTAATGGTTACATTTTTGAGACATCGTGAAGCATGTCAAAGATTAGGTCTACTTGAAAACGATAATCATTGGGATACACATATAATGTGTAATATGTAAATGTATTTATCATATATGTAATACGTATAATATCATATGTAAATAATTGTGTGAATAAAACATAAATTTTCCATTTACTAAGGTGTTTTTTATTTTAACTTATAATTATTTCAATTAGTTAATTAATTAAATATACTTTCTATACACCGCATATTTAATGGTCGACTACTTACTTACTTACTTACTTTCAATATCTATGATAGAAATCTATATTATCTTCGTTAAAAAATGCATCCTCAAATATTTTTTATACCATTAAACATGCGATGTATTTTAACCCGAGCAACGCCGGGTTTCGCAGCTATCCCATATAAAATGAGACTTAACGCAAACGCGTACATCACGTTTCGCTATCGAATAAATTTACACTAGGGGCTCAGATGTCATAAACGAAAAAAAAGGTGACATATACAGTTGTGTATGAAAATGAAAATTCGGGGAAAACTATAACTTAGGATCAATTACATTCGATCTTTTTTTATAATTATTCTGCATTACTTGAAATTCTTTTAAAATTAACTGTAACCTATACTTAAATAATATTGGAGGTTAAAATATCGAAAACCCGGCTGTTTTACTAACTCGCCGAAATTCTTATAAAAACGTAAAACCCCACGAAAAAAATTCAACTGTGTACCTACTATAATTGTAGTTTTGTATCTTGCCTATTATTATATAGTATTTGATCAAATTTTTTTTTACGAGGATAATATATACTTTGTTAACAGAAAATTATCACACAAGTTGTGACAAATCTAAAACTTTGTGTCATCTCAACATTGTATATTAATTACACATATCAATTGACGAACCGGGAACTTGACATACTGGTAAATGGACGAACGGAAACAGACAAGACTAACGAGTAACAGGACGAACTAGGTAATGGACGAAATGGGAATTAGACGAACGGAACAATTCGCCGTGTGCCTGCTACACTGCCACATCTCAAAAAACCGTTTTTTCGAGAAATTGCGTCTCAAAGTTGTGAGAGTATAGTTCAGGGTGTTTAATAGGATCTTACTCCTTTAGTTTTAGGTCTATGAATTTAAAATTTAGCTTTTTTTACTCGGAATGATATAACCCTCCTTATGACGACGCCACTTTTCAAAAGAAAATGTATATTTTTAAGACACAAGGCCCAAAAGACAGGTATTTAGAGTTGTGGCCGTATTGCGGAAACGTTTTTTAAAGATTTTTGGATGCGGCCAAATTTAAACACAAAATTATTGGATAAAGGTTACCATGCAAATATAAATAAAAACACCAAAATAGTTAAAATCCCTTTATTTTATCAACTTTTATAGGAACAAGATCACTGTACGCGATAATATGTGTAACTAGCTTATAATCAGCAACATTATCCCATGGCATTACCAAATAATATTAATTGTTTAAAAGTTTCTTTATAAAATTTGAACAAATAAAACTTTGTAACTTCTTTTTTAAAACATTCAAAATAATAAAAAGTATTTAGAATACCCACTATAGTATAAAATAAGAAATCAAAACACAATACTGTTCCTTGCTAATTTGTGAAATCAACATCTTTAAGAACATTGCAGGCAATTTATTTATTATAATGTATTCGGTAAGTTAATTCTTACAAGTAGATAACTTCTTATAAGTAATCAGTTCAAGAAATAACGAATATCACAATGTATTTCAACTTAGCACTAATAAAAAAAGCGTTATAGAAAATATTTTGTTTTCGTTACTTTTGTATACGTTTATCAACGTATGTAATAATCAGTCTTCTTTAAGTAGACTTACAAAATACAAAGGTAGTAAATTGCTGTATATTTTCCTTTAAAAGGCCAATACACAATACACATAAATAACACGTAACTACTGGACACTAAACTTAATCATAGGTAATCAGTTCAAGAAATAAGGAATATCACAATGTATCACAACTTAGCACTAATAAAAAAAGCGTTGTTATACAAAATATTTTTTCTTCGTTACTTTAGTAGAATCAACGTATGTAATAATCAGTCTGTAATTGTAGTTCATCAATGCATTGTGTATATTGCGAGTGAGTTTCGGAAAAATTAAAATCGCTTATAGTTGGTGGTGAATCTTGTAGGGCTCGAGCAGCGTCCAATAATAGTCTTCCACGTCCTTTGAACATGTCTTTCATTAGGTCATAATCAAGACCGGAAAAACTTCTGTTTTCTGGTGAATCCTTCGCTTTTGACAAAGGTGTCACACGAGAGAGACTGTCCGAGGTGGCATTACGTGTGTTAGCAGATCTACTCGTAGTCCTCGAAATTTTAGATCTAAAACAAGCAAGCATATAAAACATAGCTATATCTAGTTTCTATCATTCTTCATAAAAGCATTTTAATTGAAATAAATTGAATAGCTAGGACACACACCGAAAAAAACATTAAACACAGTCATTACCACGAAAATGCCTTTACGATTATCAAATAAGTAAATAGTAAATGTAAACATATCAAAGTAACGACTTTCCAAGTGATTTAATTTTTGGCGCCAAAGTACCCAAAATAAAAGCAGTTATTATAATATTTAACAAAATTCCAATATTATGACACCATCCCGAATACAACCATCCCGAACATAGTTAGTAATTTACCTCACACAATAAAATCCGTTGTATATTATTGACAGTAAAGCGTGCTATAGAATTATATACAATAATATTATATACAATAAAATGTTAGTTAAATACATACACACTCTTCGAAAACATGCTCAATGCTTATCTTTCTTCAGACGGGCTAAAATATGAATTAGGCTGACGACCCTCACTGATGAGCCATATTGAACCGCACTTGTAAGAAAACAAAGTTGATATTTTTTTTTCTCTTTCTTCCTCTATATGTATTGTATAACTGTGTACTTATACTGAAATAAATGATATTCTATTCTATTCTATTCTATTCTATTCTATTCTATATTTGCTTAATCATTTTGTTGCGTTGTGGTAGTTTCGGTAGCGAGCTGGTAATTTTGTAATAATAAGTGTAATACTTACTGCTTTGACACAACCAA
This sequence comes from Cydia pomonella, assembly GCF_033807575.1. Lineage (NCBI taxonomy): Eukaryota > Metazoa > Arthropoda > Insecta > Lepidoptera > Tortricidae > Cydia > Cydia pomonella. Next base: position 3,845,424 of record NC_084722.1, read on the forward strand.
TTGCCGTTTGTTTCTTTTATATTTATAGTGATTCATCGTAATTATCACTAAACTAATTATTATTTTCTAGGACGCAACTCAAAAGCTTCATTTATAACGTGTGCTATATAGCCACAACTCAAAAGTGGCTGTATTGCAGGGAATCTTCTGACAATTTATGGTCAAATCCATAAGGCCACTTGTGAGAAAAAGGCTCTTAAAGACCTTTTCTGCTATGGCTCTCGAAATAAGGTCGTAAATTGAACAATTTTGAATACGAATCTGCAATAATCCAGAAAATTAAAAATTTTGAATTGTGGCCGTATAGCAGGCACACGGCGAATTGACGAACCATGATATTGACGAACTGAGAAATGGACAAACAAATGCCGACTAGACGAACGGGGAATCGGACGAACAGTGCAGAATTGGTATGTTTAACATTTACTCATAAAATACGGATATGATAATAATAAAAATGCTTTTATTTCATGATTACCACTATATTTAAAATATTTGTATGGTACTCTAAATAGTAAACATATAAATGATAAATAAGTTCAATAATTGATAAATATAAAACTATTCGAAATAAAATATTTTGTTTCTTTTCGTTCTCCTGCAACCCAATGTAAGTGGCGTATGGCACAAACGTATTCTCACCCCGTCGGGTCGGGGCGAATGGTACATCGCTATATCGTCATATACCATTCGCACATCGAAGCAGCGTGCAAGTTCGCATCCAATGTGAAGACCGCCTAAACAATGTTACGAAACTATTTTCATACAAATCAGTAATATTGATGGGGGCGCACCCTGAATTCGTCGGTAAACGGATAGCGCTTACTCAGTGGTTTACGTGCATGCGGTGCCTTAAATATTCGAGTATACCAGGATCATTTATAGTTTCAAATTGACAGGCAACAAATAAAATACACTTTTATCTGTAATTTATTTTGTGCGTAATGTCCGAATGCGGAGATTCCAGCCAGACATGTAAGAAACTGTTTACAATTGGATTTTCATATTATTAGTGATTTAATACGTTTTAAAATTTATTATAAATTTTAAGATTAGTTTAGTAATTTGACATAGATACACGTTGACATTTTGTTTTTTTTTCTCAACATTTTTCACTGCTTCCTTTTTTTTGTAATATATTATTGTGATAAATATTTGAATGCTGGAATTCCAGCTAGACATATGAAGAACTGAATCTGTACATATTATATATACACCGTGGGCTGGTAAAACCCGACAGATTTTAACCACACATTCCTGAGGTTATAAGGAGCAAAAACTGTCATATGAGTTTTGGTCAAATTCGGCAATTTTGTTTTATTTTATGGCGAATATAATTTTTTTGAGATTTCTGCACAGCACCTCATTTCTTTTTAAATTTTGGCGAAAAATAACTTAGTGAAAAATATGTGATTTGGTTTAGATATCACCTACTGACAGACATTAATAATAATTTGATAAAAGCCATTTAGTTCTGACATTTAGACATATTTACACTTCTAAATAATTTTAGATTTTTTGTATCTGTTTTTTTTTATTATCATTATTTTAGTTTTTTTTTTTATTGTATTTTATACTTAATTGTTGATGTGCTTGTTTTTGTTTGTATGTAAATTCCATGTTGACGTGTAAAAGTGCCCTTGTGGCCTATTTGCTGAATAAATGTTGAAGTTGAAGTAAAGTTTTGAAAGAAAACTCGCAAAATTTATCTGTAAAAAAAACTATATTACTACTTATTCGTTGCAATGCTTTTTTTGCCAAAATGTAAAAAGAAGTGTTTTCATGGAAAACGGCCTCCCTCGAAATATTTACAGTATTTTTTTTATTGAGAGCCATCATGATAAGTATTATTTCTCGTAAGTTTCAGTTTCCTATCTCTGATATTTTCTGAGTTATTATTATTTTTACTTTTTATAAATAATATAAAAATCCCACACTGGCGTCACTGGCTGATGCGATTTACGTAAACTTTTGGTACGGTTACCTCTATATAGTTACTCATATATTCTTTAAATAATATTTTTTTTTTTCTTAAAAAAACTTTAATAAATATAACTCCAAGAACTGTTCGTGTCGCTCTTCTAGAAAGCTAGAAAATAAATACTGAAGTTTTAATTCCTACATTTATTAAAGATTTTTTTAATGAAATATAAAATGTTATTTAAAGAATATATGAGTATCTATATAGAGATTACCGTACCGAAAGTTTACATAAATCGCATTAGCCAGTGTGGGATTTTTTTTATTATTTATAAACAGTTTAAAAAAATCATAGCTTAGAACGAACGAAAGATAGGAAGCTGAAACTTACAAGAAATAATACTTGTCATGAGGGCGCTCAATAAAAAAATACTGTAAACATTTCGTGGTAGAGCTGCTTTTCCATGAAAACACTGCTCTTTGATCAAAAGTCATATAACATTTTTTGCTCCTTATGACCTCAGGAAATGCGTGAATAAAATCTGTCGGGTTATATGGGCTCACCGTGTATGAAAACGTGGCAAATGCCAAATCCGAGCGAGCGAGGAACGACATGAACGTGACACTCATACTCAAGTAAAAGATGTTGCTTGATTAATTTTTGACCACCTTAGGTATATATAAAATGTAGCGAACATGTCAAAACCATTAGTTCTAAGTTCTAACTTGCCGTCACTGCTGGTATGTGTGGAAGGAAAAAAAACACAAATTTTTAATTTAAAGGAAAAAAAAATCGCTTCAGGTATAATCACCGGTCCGATCGCTCTAAAGAGCTTAAGAGCTCAAATTTTGAAAAAAAGTTAAACTTATAAACCTAGTTTTTCATTGTGTCAATAACTAGTTGCGACCAATCGCGCGCCTGATGCATCAACCAATCGCCTTGTTGCGTTAGACAGCACGATTGGCTCGAATTGGTGTGCGTGACACCGCTGTACTGTTCTTATAGGCCGTAAGGCCCGTCATAAGATATATTTCAATGTATGCTAACAGTAGAATTAGAAAATAATTAAAATGTAGAATTAGAAACGAAACAAAAGAAATAAGATTGCTTTTTTTTTTTTTTTAATTAAAAAACTGATCGGCGATTGGCTCTAGTCACACCAGATGGAAAGTGAAGACAGGGCCTAAGATGGAGCTCACCGGTTCAGTAGTAGCCTATTCACTCTTGCTTTAAAGAGACCGAGGTCATATTTATCAGGGAATACAGATGGCGGGAGCGCATTCCATTCTTTAGCCGTCCGTAACAAAAAAGAGGAGGCAAACCGTTTAGTGCGAACAAATGGAATGTTTACCACGAACGGGTGCATTCGCTCCCCACGCCTGGATGTCCGATGATGGAAAGGGGAAGGTGGGATCAGATCGTGCAGTTCCTGTGCGCACTCCCCGAAATGTATCCGATAGAACACCGATAGGCTAGCGACTCGACGGCGATGCTCAAGGCTCTGTAATTTTGACTTGATAGTTGGGTCATCGCCAAAAAGTCTATGAGCCCGGCGCTCTATCGAGTCCAGGGCCGCCAGCTGATATTTGGCGGAACCGTCCCATAGGTGGCAGCAGTATTCCATGCTCGAGCGGACCTGTGCTTGGTATAGGGAGAGAAGCTGATTCGGCGTGAAATACCGCCTCACCTTAAATAGGACACCAAGTTTTTTGGCAGCAGTTTTAGCCCTGGACTCAATAGTCAACAGCGTTTGACAGCGTATCCTATAACTTATAAGTAGGCATCGGAGTTTTTATCGCATGGTAAGGTAAGACTAATAGCGAGCTATGGAGTCGACATTAGCAATAAAATTCAATTCATATTCATACTCATACTCATTCATCTCTTCAATAAGTGATTTTAATTTTATAACCAAGAACCAGAACTTTGACGAGTTAGATACTATGATTTAATTCTGTCTTTGAATATATAAATATTACAAATAAGAATAATTACTATTTTTGGTATTGATTATATTAAGAAATTTCATAAAAAAAAAATATGAATGTAAATTAATCAATACATGGTCATTATTTTTTATTAGTAATATTTATCTCCTGAAAGACAAAATTAAAGGATCGTTTACAAACGTTACACATAAATAAGGAATGAGTATGAGTATGAATATGAGTTGAATTTTATTGCTAATGTCGACTCCATGGCTCGCTACTAGTCTTACCATGCGATAAAAACTCCGATGCCTACAAGTATAAGCGTCATGCCTACTTATATGCCTACCTATAGGCACAACTATGGAAGGTAGAGGCAAGGAATAAAATCTCCATAGGCAGAACTGTTGCAAAAGTATCCAGCTCTTCTTCTTCCTCGCGTTGTCCCGGTATTTTGCCACGGCTCATGGGAGCCTGTCCAGCTGTCAGCTATAAATAATAGTTTCAAATCTCTCCAGAGTAGCGCTAGAGTAGCTAAGAACCTACTAGGCGTTACTGACGGAGTGAAGTGCGCTGTCTACTGATTACATTTTTTTCTCAAGTATTCTAGGTATTGTAGCGCCACCTATTTATGGATTTTTGTCGGACACTTTTTGGTAAATGGAGATTCTATTCCTTAACTCTACCTTCCATAGGCATAACCAACGCGTACATGACACTCTGGAGTTGATGGCGTTGATAGGTGATGGTACCAGTTCAAATCTTTTACAAATATCAATCAATCGCGTTTCCTTATCGTCTTTTCAAATTTAATTACTAACGAAAATCCCTAATTTACATACAGGGAACGAACTTTCTACATAATCTTAGTAAAGCTCTCTTAATTATTCAAAATCTCGAAAGTCATTAACTGAGTCTGAGATAAAACACACATGGTATATGCAAAATACGGTTCGAAGCCATTTATTAATATATAGGTAAGACTTTAAATTTAACATTATTATACGACTTCATTTAAAATGTACGTAACGTATTGCCGTCTATTTTATATAGTCATATAAATCGAGACTGTTTGGCAATAAACGTGCATAAAAATAGCGAGAACATAAATTCATGGGACTTTTTTGCAATTTTTGAAATTTAGATTTTTTTGGTAGACTGTTTTAAAAAATCAATTCTTATTTTATTAAGATTAAAATCATAAATAATAAACATACTAAGCATGTTTGGACAAAAAAGAAGAGAAAGTAAATAACAAGCTAGAGAAAAACCGGCGAGCACATTAATTTCTAAATGCAGACGAAAAAACTTTGTACAAAGGAATCGCGACCGCTGAGGAAGGTACAAAATTTAAAACTTGGCGTTCACCACAGACATATAACCATACATCGGCGTTTTTGGTGCGGGAATGTTTTACTCTAGCCAAAAAAACATGTATAAACTATAAAAACCGATACTATTTTAATATTTCTAAGCGCATTTGGAGCTTACTGTCTATTTTTAATTCATAGTTTGGTAATTATTTTACAATAAACAAAGTTATAAATACACGAAAACATTCACGCACCAAAAACCCCGATGTATGCATATAACGAAAGAATTAAGGAAAGGACAAACTGAGCTAGCATTGTGCCAAGGAGAAGATTCCGAAGTTTCCAAATTTCTATAGGAAAAGGTCTCAGTAATATAAATTTATACAACAATGAAAACATTTGAAGACCTTAAAATGGATATATGCTTTATTAGATATTATTTATTCTTGTCTAATATGTGCCGAATACAATTTTCTGCCTTTTGGCGTCGAGACCCTTGGCCTGTGGGATCCAAGTGCCCTTAAGCTCATTAAGTAACTTTCCAAAAGGTTAGCAGAGGTCACCGGCGACCACAGAGCTGGCAGCTTCCTCGCTCAAAGAATTAGTCTTGTAATACAGCGAGGAAATGCTGCCAGCATCTACGGCACCATGCCGTAGGGGGATATTTTTTAGTATTTTATTTTAAGTTTATTTTTATTTATTTTTAGATTTAGGTTTTAAGTTTTGGTAGTTAGTATAAATCAAAAAATAGTTATTGTATACATCAATAAATATGTTTTATTAATAATACTTGTTTGATAAATTCCCACAAGAATCTTTCTGATTGGAAACTTGCTCTATATTCTCGTGTAAGTTTCCAGAAACTTCCGAGAATATTCCTGCATTTTTGAGAATGTTCTCCAACTTGCACATTGCTAAACTGAGCCCACGGAACTGCCAAATGTCATACGCAACGTAAAAAATTACGAGTAAGTTTCCAAGCATACAAATTTTAGGTTTTAGATTGTCGTGATGAGGATATGATGATATGATGGGTATGTGCGAATGGCCTCTGTTTTTCCCTGCTTTTATTGCCTGAGTTCCGTGAGTAGATCATTATATAGTACCGTCTGAAAATATATCACCTTCAGATTTTTAAAGAAAACATTTTACGGTTCCGTAGTCAACTAGGAACGCTAAAAAGGTTGTGATATGTTTTTGGCAGATACTGTAGATGAATCGTAAGTGAAAGAGTTTACCAGCGGATATTAAAAGATAACGCCTTGGCGTGCACAAATATTGTAAAATAAATAAAACAAGTGCGACGAAAATTATGTTTTAATTTTATGACCATTTTTTTAAATAATTGACTATGGAATGTCTTGGATATAGGTTTTAAAATATCAGATAAAATACTACTCAAACATAAGTTTTCTTAATTTTTTATACAAATCACGGTTATGCGGCATCTATTCATGTGTTTGTCAGCGGCCTGCAAAACGAGACTAACAGAGAATTAAAACTGAATGTGGTTAGACTTTGAAGGTGTTTTCTTTTGCTATTGTTACGCACACGTTCATTCATTCATTGTTAATGTGCTTTTCACAAACAAAAAAATAGCTAAATATTTTAATGAGAAAACACATGAGATATTTTATCGGAATTTATTTATGAAAGAGTAATGACTCTTTCTGTTGCCTCTTGACGCTTAAATTGTTGAAACGATTTGGATAAAATTTAGTATGAAGATGGAAATGAAGAGAAATTTGGTATGGAGAGGAAGGACATAGGATAGTTTTTACCAATATCATCATCTTTTTTTTACAAAAATAGTGGGGATCGAAAAATAGTGAATGATGAAATGATCAAATGATGACAGACGTGCTAAAATAGCCACTAGCTGACATCCCCAGAGTACTCGTAGCAGAGGCAGACCGAGAAAGAGATTATACCTTATAATTATAACTAACATGCATTCAATAAAATAATACAATTTAAATTAATATGGAATATAACATATACGTTATATACACACGTTTGTATGGAATTTAAATATATATTTGCATTTTTTCTTACTTTTGTTCTATTATGAAGTAGTAATGTAGGTATGTGCTTAATTTTGACTCATTTGCTCATAATTTACTGGTCGCTCAAAATTGCTTTAAAATTGCAATCAAATAACACTAGACCCTACTCATAGTGTTGTGTTCCTGCTGGTGAGTAAGGTTGCCAGAGCTCAAAACGAGAGTGCGGAGTAATAAGGTTCGGCAGCGCGCATGTAATCCGGAGGTGCAGATGTCCATAGGCTATGGAGACTGCTTACCATCAGTCGGGCCTGCTTGTTTGCCGCCACCGACGTAGTATATAAAATAAGTTGAATAATTATGACGTAAAAAGTAAAAATGTCGTCCATCTCCCATTGAATTGTCCGATATCTGGTCGTCAACAAGCTATTAATCATATTTGTTTCTCTCTTTATTCGTCCATATTCATTAATCACTTAAATTGAATTTATCTTTCGGAAACAGCGAAATGGGAAACAATGGGGGTTACCTTTTACAAAAGCAATAAGTTATTACTTCTACTAGCTTTTGCCCGGGATTTAGAAAATAATTTGGGTAGCTTATTTTTTTTCCCCATACAAATTTATTTGAGAGACAACTATTTTGCCTAGATAAAGTGTAAAGGCAATCAGTCAATAGGGGATATTAAGTAAAACTCTGCGTAGAGGGTGCCTCTAGCACATATTGAGGGCCTACCATGAAACACGAAAATCGAAGTTTCATTATCTGCCTTTCTATAACTCTTGCATATTCGAGCGATAAAGAGGCAGATATCAACTTTTCGATATTCGTGTTTTGCGGTAAGCCTCTGTAAACAAACCGCCTTGATGCATCAATTGCATAGTAAAAACTTCTCAAAAATACTGTTTAAGGCATAGTCTGTATTGAGCTACTCTATGATTTACAATATGTGCGGGTAGGTACGGTAAATAATCTGTTGCTTTTTCTAGAATGTTCCACTATTTAGAAATCTAGACTTTCTCTTGACTTATTGTCTCTTGACACCTATTTGGGCCACAATGCCTCAGAAAAGGTATAAGGCTTCGTTTGAGTTCGCTTCAGGCATTCACTATTTGTGCCGGACCTGCACCTCAGATGGTGACATTAACATTGTATTTTCTAATTTCTATAGGAAAAGTTTTCAAACTTTAAATTTAGTAAACTATAAAAACATGTGAAGACATTATTATTCTATATTTTTACTGTCTGTCTAATTAAAATGAGATGTATAATAATAAAAATAATACCCCCGCGGGGGCAGCTTGTGGCGAGCTGACGGTGGCAACACCGCGGACCCCTATTTCAGAGGGCACTTTCATCTGGCCCTTGCCTCAGTGCTTGCCTTCACCGGCCGGCCAGAGTGGAGTCGCAAGAGCGGGACCTATGCTCCAGGTTGGAAGTGTAAAATGTCATTACGCCGGCGGCCTGCAGACCGGATTAGCGGGATCTGGCTACCGCAGACTCACCTCTTGAAAACCTCACATCAGCCACTCCAAAGTGTTGCCATGTTGTCGCACTGTGCGTGCGACCATTGCGGGGCCCACTCACTGAGATGGCGAGTCTTCCTCATCACTTGTCTTTCAGTTTCGAGACTGGTGTCACAGCAAGTGTCCGCTAATTTTCTCCCATAGCCCATTATCCAGTCCATCCAACTTGCAAATCAATAGCCTATGACCTTAAATCCCATCGCAGCACAAAAGTGCTGCACAGCAATAGTCTCTGCACCTGGCAGGGACCATCTCCGGATGTATCATATTGTGCGCTCGGGAATGGTATCCGCCACGTGTATCCCTTGCTTTTAGATTAAATTGTCTTTAAAGAGTCTCAGCACTGTTGCCTTCGGCCCATGCATGCCTCCCAAAGGTCCGGGACCCAATGTTCCCGAGATATGTGAAAGACACAAAAATCTTTTTTATTGGAAACTTACATTAAATTCTCTTGTAAATTTCCAGAAACTTAAAGGAATTTTCCTGCATTTTATGAATGTTAATTTGCACATTGCCACAACAACTGGTGACATGCACTAAGAGTACTTATTATTAAATATATTACAATTAAAACATTGGTAAATTGGATTTTGGTACTTTTCAGTTTCAAAGAAGGACAGGACACAAATTCTCAAAGGGCACACAAATTCACAGAAATGACAAAGTTCTTGTGGTTTTCCAACAACTGTATCTAAGTACTGTTGTCGGTATTTAAATCTTCTTTATTGGACAGGAAAGGGCTATTTGAATGAATTATATTGTGTTTTTGAAACTTGGTGGTCTAATAACTCATAGGGTCTATTACAAAAAGTCTGATTAAAGTATTGGATAGCAAATTAATAAATAAATTCACTGCCAGATAAAACTTAGCACTTTATCTACCAGTTAAGCTTATTTGTAATTATATAAGCACTTAAATTATGTCGGTAATTAAAACAGCGCACAGTTTCATAATGCATTTATTATAACATTGTATTTACACAAGTCGTCGAGGATATGTATTCACAAACTATTGTACTTATCCATACTTTATTGTAAAAATTAGTACACTAATACTAAATTATGAGTAATTATAACTGACCTGTATTTAATTTAAGTAATATTATTTTTCAGCAAAGCTCTAAGCATATATACTTCATAGGTAATTATGAAAAAAATTGAATTATAATAACTGATATGAACAATAATTTTCAAATGAGTTAATTTTCCCAAAAAATACAAGGTTTTATAAATCTTAATATTTGATCAACACAATATGCTGTTCGTATCATAAAATGAGACATAACAACAAACATTTGTGTATCAAGCCATTACAAAACAGATTGTCATCTAAAGTGAACATGACGCGACGCAGTCTCACCGCAATATGGACCATAACAGTAACACTTAGTTTTAGGTGGTTTTAGTATGCAAAGTGACGGAACCACAGATAAAGATGACTCGTGTTAACCTTTCGTATGCGCCTGTCAAAAAATTGTCATTTATTTAGCAACCATGACATCTTCAAATGTTTAAGTTGAATTTGGTTGAATATATATGGAGCAGATCTGCTCCTAAGCATACGAAGGTGAAGCTCAGGGGCCCATTTCTCGAACGGTATTAGACTAATATTATTAGTCCACGAACTGTCAAATCGTATGGGTTTCCATGACAACACATTAATAATATTAGCCTAATATGGGGGCTATTTCTCGAACGGTATTAGTTTAATATTATAAGTATGTTGCCATGGTAACCCATACGACTTGACTGGGGCCCATTTCTCGAACGGTATTAGACTAATATTATTACTCCACGAACTGTCAAATCGTATGGGTTACCATGGCAACACACTAATAATATTAGACTAATATGGTTCGAGAAATGGGCCTCAGTTCGTGGATTAATAATATTAGTCTAAAACCATTCGAGAAATAGGCCAATGGTTCGAAAAATGGGTCCCTGTTTTCCTAGGATAGCGGTGCAGTCATATAGCGGCCGTCTCCATACAAAAGAATACGGGTAAATATGGATGAGTAGTATTTTGTATGGAGAAAAAGCATTGCAAGAACGTGCGCCATTCGATCCAGAGATCGCGGGTTCATACCCCGGCTCATACTAATGAGTTTATCGGAACTTATGTACGAAATATCATTTGATATTTACCAGTCGCTTTTCGGTGAAGGAAAACATCATGAGGAAACCGGACTAATCCCAATAAGGCCTAGTTTCCTCTCTGTATTGGAAGCTCCGATGACAGTCTCTTTCGTAAAAATTACTGCCTACGCCAATTCTTAGGATTAGTTGCCAAGCGGACCCCAGGCTCCCATAAGCCGTGGCAAAAAATGCCGGGACAACGCGAGGATGATGATGGCTGGTATAAGAATGACATCTAGCTGATGTCATTCAGTTATCGTGCATTTCAGTCGTACATGTCCGTACATGTATTGGCGTGGGCGAGCACGATAAGTAAATAACATGATTCAAATATTATTCTGATGTCAGTGTACGATCGAATTGGCCTGTTAGTTTTAGTATGGAAATAAATTAAATAATCTGATTAAAGTATTAGTGAAACTGGTATGTGCTCATTTATTCACAATGTGTCTGATTTTGAGAGGTGATTTTGTTTCCGATCAATGATCGGGGGTGGCTCGAACGCTGACGGAGCATAAATAATAAAATAATAAGCATAAAATCACTTAGAGCCACTTGCACCATCTCATTAACCCGGGGTTAACCGGTTAAATCGTTAACCCAGTATCAAATTGTACCGGTAACCATGGTAACTCCAGGTTTAACCAGTTAACATCGGGTTAGTGATCAGAACAAGTGGCCCTCAAAAGCGTCTATAATTCGTTTTTATTTCGTTCATATTTTAGGTAGGTATTATTCATAAATGAAACATGAAACTATGCTTATAACTAATTCTTAAGGCTAATTACAAAACTATATAAATGCAAATTCAGTCAAACTAAATTACAGTAAATTAATGAAATAATGTCAAGAGTGTATATTTTCCGTAGCATTTGCTACGCGTCTATGTACGTAGCACCGTAGACGTGTACTTTACTATTTCAACACATACAAGTATTTAACACATTCACTGCCAACGATTTCGTAGCGCTACGCTCGTAGCCGATACGAACATTTTCCCGCTTTGTAGAGGAAAGCAACTACGAATAGAGAACCCGCCGAGCGGGTTCCCGGCACTAAAAAAAGCGGTTGTTAAAAGCTAGATTTTTATTAGATACTGTGTTAATGGTGTTGATTTTCTTCCTTTTCAATATTGAAATACACTGATAAATTAAATTATGAAAAAAAGTGCAATATCTTTGTTTAAAATATTTTTCATTTACTTTGAAAATAATTTTAAATTTAATTTGAACCCACTATTTTAGTTTACTACCACTGCATTTCCATTTTGCCCCAAGGATTTATTAGCATATTTATATACGGCTGAAAGTGGTTTTTAGTAGAGATGCCACAAATATTCGGCATCTAAGTATTCGGTATTCGGCCTATTCGGCCACTTTGCCGAATATTCGGTAACCGTCCGTACTAAAATAAAAATTAATATCTGTTGCATCTACCTAAAAAGAAAACGTACACAATAAAAATAACCATATAGTAGGTATATCTAATATGTAGTAAGAATGTAGTCTTTTAATAAATACGAAGACCCTTTTTTGAATATTTGTTGATTACATTACAAAGTATTTTATTTTTATCATGGGTCTGATTTGAGTTACAGTCAGCTAATTACATTCATTAACTCTGTTCAACAAACAATATACTCGTATCTAAACGTTGTGCTTTGTTGGCGAACACCGAACAGTTTTCATAATAATTGTAACTAAAAGTATTTGCATGTCATGCCAAATATTCGGTCTCCGTATTCGGCGCTTCGGCCGAGAGAGGTGCCGAATATTCGGTATTCGGCCAAAAGCACTATTCGGGGCATCTCTAGTTTTTAGTCTCTCACTAAAACGAAATACAGGTAATTTAGGTAATAACTCGAGAATTAATGGTTATAACAATGACAGCGAAATTGGCTTTATACCGCGCTCTGAGTAGTTACATTATTAATGAAGATTTGATTCCTATTCGACTGCGATTCGATAAGTTGACATTGAAGCATGGATAGTTAATCGAACTGACACTGAAAGCTTAATATTAATGGTCTTAATGGGATTGTGGTGCCTTTACACTAAAGGTTTTCTAAAATTAAACTTAGAAATTCAATTCATACAAAAGCGTTGGTAGCCTAGCGGTATGAGCGTGCGATTTTCAATCTGGAGGTCGCGAGTTCAAATCCCAGCGTACCAATGAGTTTTCGGAACTTATGTACGAAGTATCATTTGACATTTACCAGTCGCTTTTCGGTGAAGGAAAACATCGCGAGGAAACCGGACCAATCCCAATAAGGCCTAGTTCCCCTCAGAGTGGAAAGGTCAAATGGCAGTCACTTTCGTAAAAATTATTGCCTATTCCGATACTATGGATTAGTGGCCAAACGGGCCCCAGGCTTCCATGAGCAGTGGCAATAAGATGGGACAACCGCTAGAAAGATTTAAATCTTAGAAATTGATCAGCAAAGATCATCGTGTACAGTCTGCATCAATAGCGTATGAAAAAACGCGCCAGGAATACCTGCCACCCTCGAACTCGTTTTCAAATACTTAGAGATAACTGTATCACGTCAGTTTACGTTCAAAATTATCTACAACAATATCTCCTTCTATATGTAGAGACATCTCTTTTTGATAAGCTATGATATTTTATACGCAAAGTCTGATACATTTTTGATGCAGACTGTACAACATGATATATAGATATATAATATATATCTTCTTCTTCTTCCTCGCGTTGTCCTGGTATTTTTTGCCAGGGCTCATGGGAGCCTGGGGTCCGCTTGGCAACTAATTCCAAGACTAGTGTAAGTACTACTTTTTACGAAAACGACTGCCATCTCACCTTCCAACCCAGAGTGACTCAGAGGATAAAGTAGGCCTTTATTTCACCGAAAGTAACTGGTAAATATAAAATAAATAATAAATTTAATATGTTCCGAAAAAACTCATTGGTACGAGCCGGGGTTTGAACCCGCAACCTCCGAATTGCAAGTCGGACGCTCCTACCGCAAGGCCACCAGCGCTCTATGAAATATAATTAAATATACGTTAGTAAATTGGTTAATGAGCTGAATCATATTAAATCTACTATCAAAGGATTCCGCTCAACTAAGTAAAAGGTTTATTTTCAATTCAGTTAGTTTATTGGATGCAAAAATAAATTTAAAACTAAGCTGCCATAAAAATGCAAGTACAGTCAATATGTTTCAATCGAACTGGCAATAAATATCGAATCCACTGAAATTTTAATGCTTATTTATTTTCCTCGTGCCCAATTCTGCGGGAGAATGGGAACGAAGCCAGCAAAATAAAAATATGATAAAAACGTGTGTGCTTTATGAAATAAAACACGATTTGTGTATAACATTGTTTTACACACCGATTGTGTTTGCTTTTACTGAATACAAAAGACTTATTAGACCATAATTATAAATACCTAAGTTGGTTGCTCGGGATCCAAGTACTCAAAATCTTATTGGAGGAAGCTGTACCTCTTAAATGAGGCAAGAAGTTATTGTGCTACTCAAAATTTGCTTGACTATTTACTGGCTTGATTCGTAAAATGTATTTAAAATTAAACACGTCTTGAACAAGAAGACACATCAACAATAATATGAGCATGTATATTTTTATGACGACGGCAAATATGTAGGCTGCAACAATGATATATTATGTATTTACCAGTAAATGTTTACTAACACAACGAGGTAATACCCGCCTAAAAGAATTTTCTTAACCATAAAGTCTGCTACATACCTATGCCTACAAGCCTTGCCTGTAATGCCTTGTATGCCTGCAAGGTATGTTTAATTTAGCACTGGGAAAAACTTCGCCTCTGGCTGTAACTTTTTTTTTTAGTTCAGCCCTTAAAAAATAACAGGGCATTAAACAAAAGCCCTTTACATGTTCGAAATAAAGTTATCAATGAACATAATGACCGCAGAATGTCGAGCGAAATAAAAAAATTCAATGTCCATTATCATCAATCATTCTTATCAGTTCGATACGCTTTTCATGCTGACATGGAGGCTTACATTAAGTCCTATAAAATGAGGTAAGAGGGGTAATAATAGCAATTTTATAACAAGGTATGTAGTAAACAGCCTTTAGAACTTTCTCGCGACCTTACGATTATATAAGAATGCCTTTAGGTCTATACACTGTACCCTTTCGGCTGAAGTAAATTGAACCGGTACAGAATAGATCCGTATAGATTACCAACTTCCAGACTTTTTATTCGAGTGGAACGCATCCCTTGCCCACTGAAGCATGATAGTACCTGCCATATATATTTTCTCTAGTCAAAATCAAGCAAAACACGATCAAAAGGTTTTCAACCCTAACCTCATAGAGTTAAAGTTTTTTTTCGGGTGTGGTCCGTGGTACGTGGATTGATTGAAGTTAGATACTTTGTAAAATCAATGGGGAGCTCGAAGAATGGGACTATTCTGAAACTGCATTATAACTTCGTAAGGGTTCGGAGTTTGCGGTTGTAAAAATAGATACGCAATTTAGAGTGGCACAGATGTAACTTGTTTTTGATGGTTTTCTGTACGTTTAGGTTGACAAGTATAACAACTTTTTTGCGAAGTAAGGGTGTAATTTATTTTATATTAGAAAGTAAATAGATAATGGAGATAATACAATTTATTTTATATATGTTTCTATTTAGGAGTGATATATACAAAAGTTGCGTTACGTTAACAGAAAAAGTATTATCGTTATTTTTCACTGAACTGGTGCATACAAAACATTAGTGCATATAATTGAGGTAATTAGATAGACAGCTTTTAATACCTACTAATCATTATTTTTGCATTGCAATGGATTTTACAAACAAAAGAAAATCTTAAACGGCACTCATATTAAATCATATGTTTTTAACAAAAAAAAGACTACCATTAAGACAACTAAGACAAGCAACTCTGATGTATAAGGATGTCAAAAAACTCATACATTATATTAAAAGTTTATCTTAGTATAGATCGTGTCATTCACGACGACTCATGCCTTGACTCGTATTATTATTTCATTAAAGGTTAGATTTGACAAATCTGCGCGTCATCGTGGATGACACGAACTATAGTAGTGCTCGCGCCATTTTAGCTTTTTATGATTTTCTATACTTATCAGAAAAATATAACCGGTATTTTAATATTTTTAACAAACAATAGAATTACACCGTACAATTTTGCTGGTTAGATAGAAAGCGACAATCAGATCAATCAGAGTGCGACATGTTCATGTTCGCGAAGCGCGTATAGCCATTAGAGCGCGGGGCACTATGTGACGTCCCACGCGGTTGGCGCTTACGTCACGTGGCGCGTCACTATACCAACGATTAGTGCACAATGCAGTAGTTCTGGCTCTGTAACATCTACCTATGCGATTTTTTAAAATTGCAATGGATTTCACAAAACAAACTTAACTCATACTCACAAAAAAGGGTCACACTAAATGTGTTTACAGAAAAAATAGATTACCTTGAAGTTGCCAACTAAGAATGTAAGCCAATCCCTAATTTAAATCTGATATTGTATCTCAAAACTCATTTACAAGTACTAGCTAAGCATTTACACGAATATGAAGTTAGGGTTGGCGCAGCAGTGCTCACGCTTGTCCGGGCTGCCGGCGCGCTGCCACTTGCCGCGGCAGTGCGGCGCCACCAGCGCGTAGAAACGGGTGGAGTGCCCGGTGACGCCGTGTCCGCCGCAGCGCCATTTTAGGTCCCGACGGAGGGCTGCGGCTTCGCAAAGTACGCAGACTTTCTCGCCTGGAACAATTGAAAATAGTTAAGACTTCTATATCGCCAATCAGCTACGCGTTTAGACCAGGATCTCTAGACCTGTGGCGTAAGCAGTTTGACTTCTGATCTGATGATGATCGCTCTGGCCTAGTGACCGGTCTGCCTATGAAGCCGATGGTCCCGGGTTTGAATCCCGGTAAGGGCATTTGTTTGTGATGAACATTATGTATATTATGTTCCTAAGTCATGACGGTTTTCTATGTATACAAGTTTGTATTTACCTATATACCTATTTCGTCTAAGATGTCTCTTACATATTTTCTATATATAATATATTATGAACTTGTATTCCTCATTAAATACTCAAAGCAATTTAAAAAAAAGGCAAAGCAAAGGCATTATTTATTATAAAACCGAATCGGAAATTGGTATATTTATAAATACAAGCAGCCAAATTGTGGACAGCAGCATTAACTGAAAGCCGAGGTTAATATCAGGAACGGAAAATGCAATCAATTTGCAATTTAAAATGAAAATGTGGGCCCAGTTACTGAAGAATTAATTCAGTAGTTGTGCTTAATGAATTCTCAAAACTTGAATGATGAAAATATTTTTTTAAATTTATTTTTCGTAGCTAAAATATCAATAAATAATATGCGAACAGATTTATTTTATGTTAATCATATTAAAGACGTGCTATATAAGATGCTACCAATATATTTACAGCTGATAGTACTCGGTTCCAGGAGTATATTCAAGTATGAGACATTATAGGCTTTATGATAATGTTTTCTAGAAAACTGCTACGGAAAAACACCCTGTTAATGAGATAATTAAATGATACTTCATTGAACAGATTCTAGAACCTCTACTACCCAACACATAACTGGCCACTTCACGTGCCGCCAAACCATAATGACATTTAAAACAATAAATTGTTGACATGACAATCAAGCGTCAATTAAATGCACATAATTTTCAGTTAGAATTATAATTTTTTTTTGTTTGATAAAGAAAAAATATATAAAAAGTTCTCTTAATTCCTATTTAAATTAATTGTTTTAATGTAAAGAACCATCTCTTAAAATATGGCAGCGAATGTTAGCACCTTATATATTTTGAATGACGGTTTTTGGTGCAACTAAAATAATACAAAACTGTATTCAAATGGAATCAATATCCGGTGCAGGCCAAATTTCCGGCCAAAATGGACGTTAACATAGAATAATCTGATCAACGAGGCACAACAGAATGTCACTATCATAAGGCGTATGGCAATTTTGAGTGATAATATAAAAACTGAATAAATAACTATAACAACAACACAAAAACAATTCAAACAAAAAAAATAAGAAAAAAACCGACTTCAATGAGGGCGACAGGTGAAAGAAAGATTATTGTTGATTTTGGATTTCATACAATTGTCTTGGAAATCTAATTTGCTTAACATACCGCTAAGAGGACAAATCGCCAAACGTGAACTATGCATCATTGAATAGTTCCATTCTGATCATAATCAGCAGTTCCACATCATCAAATGTCACTTTTTTTCATTGTCATTTGTTAAAGAAAATACAAAAATATATGTATGCCTTTAGCATATGAGGAGTTTCCTCGATCCCTCATAGATTCTACCATCAGATCTCGAGCTTCACACACTTCAAAATGTGTCACGCACACAAATTCAAGCCAATCGTGCAGTCTAACACCACAACGCGATTGGTTGATGAATTAGCATCACGCGCGCGATTGGTCGCAACTAGTTGCGTAAGACTGAACGATTGGCTCAAATTTGTGAGTGACAACTAGCACCCTTCTTAGTGCCCGTAAGACCCGTACCGTCAATGGGCCAAACGTATTACTTAACAGCTCCAAGTCAAAATGAACTGTCATAGGAACCGTCATTCGATCCGAGAGGTTTAATCCGTCAAATCCATACCTTCTCTCAGCGCCTTGTAGTCCGAGTCCAGATGGCAGGCTTTCGACACCTTGGTCACTTGGAACTCCACGCAGTATCTGAAACAATTTCCGACTGTCAAAATTGGAATGACATTTTGTTATCTACGTTCTACTAAAGAGAATTTGAAATAGATGTGGATTGTCAAAGAAAACTTTGTAGCCACTGCAAATTTACTGCCATCTTTCGACACATGATTAAAATTTTTAGAACGCCATTTGACTTTGATCCTTATTATTTCACTGATATGTGCTAAATTTGTGAAATATCAAAAAGTGGCGCCCTCTTACCGGGCATAGGCTAAATATTGTGGCGCCATCGCTCGAAACGATGCCGCTATACCTTTGGTCTTCGATCTATTAGATCTCTATTAAGCGCGCCGACAAGTTACACTTAATTATGACCGCGTCATTATTTTTGAAAATTTACCGATCAGCATTGTACCTACTGACAACATTACGAGACATAACATATGACATGGCATTACGAGATACGAGCTTTTTATAGTAACTGTTGACAGCGAATTAATATAGAAGCAAAAATATGCCTGCCCAAAAGTTACAAAAGGGTTCCCACTTTAGAAACTTTTTAGAAAGAAATGTCCCTGATTCGTTCGCAACTCCCGCAAAATGTAAACGAAAATAATGGTAACATATTCTTATTTAGAATAGTTTATTTATTTTAATTATTATGACGGGAATAGCGCTTCCATTAATTGGCACAAATAAACCGATGAAATACCGTCTAGTGGGGTAACTGGGGACAAATCGGATAATTATACTAGACAATATTTTTTACTATGAACTTATTTAATTAAATTAATAATATTTAATTCATATATGTATGTATGTCACTTTATTGCACATAAACAGGTTAACATAAAACGGACAAAACAAAATAAAAATAAAAATGTTATGTACAAAGACTAACTTATCCCTAAAAGTAGTATATGTATAATATATATATATATACATTGTATATTTATTTGTGTATGTAAAATGTATAATTATTGGTGCTATAAAGAATATTTACTTACTTGGCTAGTTGAAAAATTAAGGTAAGTAAGTACTTACACTAAGATTAAAAACTGTAAAAAGTACACGATTATCAGCCACGTTCATATAATTGGCTGATATTTCCGTTGTTTAATAAAAAAAAATGAGAACCTTAAAAAGTTCATAAAACTTTGTTAGTACCATCATTATACCTAGGGGTTAGAAGTACATTAAAAGCAAATGTAAAACATAACATGAATAATAAATAATTAACTAATAATTAATGTTATCCCTCCTGTCCCTAGTCTTACTTGATGGTAATTTGATCGGTTGTCTAAAACCGATTTGCAATTATATGTATCGAGTACCAACTAAATGTTACTGATCCATAAGACAATAAATAGCGCCTACACCAGCTCAACAAAACAAAACCCTCTTAACGATAAATCAAAGTAAACCCGCACTTTACGAGCAGCCTAACCAATATTTACGATATCCCAAAAACTTGACACTATCGGCACATCGCGAAAATAGGTTGACGATCCCTGACGACAAACAAGAGACCTCCCAAACTGTGTGTTACGACACATCAAGGTTTACGATCGCTGCGGGTTGCGTAACTAAAATAACGTGAAAGAAAACGAAATCTCAATACATATAAATCGTGTCTTTCACGAAGACGCGTGTCTTGACTCGTATAATCATAGAATTAAAGGTTAGATTTGACAAATCTGCGCGTCATCGTGGATGACGCGAACTGTAACTATGGATCCGATATTCGCCTATAGAAAATGTTACAATAAAAGCCGGGAAATAGGGAATTGACGGACAAGTGCGATATAAAAGGCCGAGCGAACGAGGAATGTATTTTTTAACCCCACTTGGATCTTGGAGCGAAAAACAGGAAGCGCGGGGGGGGGGGGGGGGGTGACCTCCCATTAATACACACCCCAAGCCAAAATAATGGAAACACGGTTGTTTTCGTTAATATCTCATATTTCTATTATTATTATTGTATATTGGTTACCAAACGTATACGTAAGCTAACACCAAAAGATCAAAAATACGCCATAAGCAAAAATTGCATATAGTCTGTCAAACAACTTTGTCGGTAGAAAACGGCGCGAAATTTAAATTTTCTATGGGACGATAACCCTTTGCACCTATTTTTAGAGTTCCGTAGCCAAATGGCAAAAAACGGAACCCTTATAGATTCGTCATGTCCGTCTGTCTGTCCGATTATGTCACCGCCACTTTTCTCCGAAACTATAAGAGCTATACTGTTCAAACTTGGTAAGTAGATGTATTCTATGAACCGCATTTGGATTTTTACACAAACATAGAAAAAAACAATAAATTTTGGGGGTTCCCCATACTTAGAACTGAAACTCGAAAAATCTTTTTTCATCAAACCCATACGTGTGGGGTATTTATAGATAGGTCTTCAAAAATGATATGTAGGTTCCTAATATCATTTTTTTCTAAACTGAATAGTTTGCGCGAGAGACACTTCCAAAGTGAAAAAAGTGTGTCCCTGTAACTTCTAAAATAACAGAATGAAAAATCTAAAAAAAATATATGATATACATTACCATGCAAACTTCCACCGAAAATTGATTTGAACGAGATCTAGTAAGTAGTTTTTTTAATACGTCATAAATGGTACTGAACCCTTCATGGGCGAGTCCGACTAGCACTTGGCCGCTTTTTTTTAATTTGCCGCTTTTCTCTACTGACGGAAATGGCTTGACAGACTATATTGCCCTTTTTAATTGCCTTTTTACTAAATGTTGAACTGGCAACTGTGGTAACCAGAATTCAAATCACATATGTATTTACTTTTAAAATATTTTGTTTTACTAATTGTCAATGGGTAATATAAAAATGTACCGCATGAAAACCCAAGTTTTTTATTGTCATATTTATAAGCTTGTTTCCATACTTTTGGCCTGGGGTGTACCTGTCGGCGGCCGATCGTTAAATCAGGCCGATCGTAAAGTTCATATTTTGACGTTAGTTACATTCAACCAATAGGGTAGGATATGTCAGTTAGGTTGCTTCAAAAGCCCGAAGGGCAAACTGATATGATGGAACGGGACAATAATTTTCACGATTCACGATATGCCTAGAATTTACATGATATGCCTGATTTTACGATCTGCCGCCGCTATATGTCACAACTATTCCCATCACAACACCAACTAAATTACCCTACAATATTAATGGCCCTTTCTAATGAAAACATTAACACAAACAAACCTGTGCCTCGTACAAACAACCATAAGCACGCAGAAAATACACAAATAAACCCATCCAAATCTATACCTTAATCCTTATGAAGTAAGGTGCAAAATTGAATGATGTGTATTTGTATTTGCACCTAGGCGAAGTACGAGAACAATATGATATTATAAGGCATAACGCGTGAAACAGCACAAATATTTGTCTAAGGAGCCATTTCCATTGCTAAAATAGAGCTTCTGTAGCGAGAACTTTCGCGTTTTATTAAATATTAGCTAAACTTTACGATTTATTTATTATATAGGTTATACTAGCTTTGCCGAAATCGCGAAAAAACTGAGCTACCGAGATTTACCCATTGACAGCGAATATTCGCGATCCAGTCTAGACAATACACACATAAAGAATACACGACAAAATAGCTCTGTGTTCCAACAACGCATATAATAAATATTAAATAAATAAATAAATAATATATGACATATGACATTCTTACACAAATTGACTAACGGCCCGATTCAAAGAATGAGATACGATAACGATAAGTTCCGGTTTAGATAAGTTCTCATTTAAATATCGTTTGTATGTCGTATGACAGAAGCAGCTCGATTCAGGCAACCAATGTCACTCTGACGTTAGAAATATTGTAAATAGATCTCATTGGGATCACAGCGGAATCGAAATAAATGTCAATTTCGACATGTTGTTTAGCTATCGATCTTTTAAAGATCTTAAACGTGTCTTAATCATTCTTCGAATAGGGCCGTAAGTCCCACGGTAAGCTCAAAAAGGCTTGTGTTGTGGGTACTCAGACAACGATATATAATATATAAATACAAAACACCCATGACTCAAGAACAAATATTTGTGCTCATCACACCAATACATTTATTTATTTATTTATTTAATCTTTATTGCACAAAAGAAAACCTTATAGTACAAAAGGCGGACTTAATGCCATGAGGCATTCTCTACCAGTCAACCTTTAGGCAAAGCAGAGAGATTGTGCCCAGCCAGCACAAACCTTCTGAGTAAGTTTTTTATAATAGCAGTCACAGAAACGAATTGCTGAATAAGACTACCGTAATTAGCTGATTTGGCGCTTACTCAGACGTTACTCAAGCAATTTGGGCACAAAATTATACCGCTAATAGCTGAGTAATAGCAATATAACACATGGATAAGTTTTGAATAATTGTACGACAAGCTGAGTATCTTCTGCATAAAAGCATTTTGTTCTTTTATGCAAGTATTACAGCTCTGTTATCCAGAAGATGAATGAATGATGAATGAACTATATGCTTAGTTCTTCAAAGCTCAGATATTCAGATGATACACAGCTTTAAGCTTATTTCAGAACATTTTATCGAGAATTTATTCAAATTAAATTTGAAGTTGACATAATCGAACACAAAAATAAATTAAAAGTGCACGCGTTGTTTGGTGAGTGACAGCTAGCAGCAGAAAATAAATGGCCAAATTTTAATGTCCTAGCGGTAAGTAAATAATTTTATACGCTATTTGTGCTTGAAATAATAAATTCTAGGTGCGCATGCAACTTTACCGTGTATTCATATATACATTTCGTGCAAAAATTTTACGCGCTACCTGATTAGCCAGGTTTTTGAGAAATAAACAACATTTCGTCGTTGGTTTGTTTTTACGAGTGAAATATTTTTTATGTTCTTATACCATTTGAGGGTTCAAAAGTAACCTTGTAATACTTTTTACAAGAATATTATACCGATTTTGTTATCATAATTGAGTTTTCGAGTATAAAATTTCTCATCATTTAATAGGTTATGTTATTCATTATGGCGACGCTCATTCTGAATAAAGTCTGCTTGCACAGCGGCTCCTCGTCTAATGTCTGCATAACAGACCTTATGTGTCCACTTATTCAGATGTTCTCTGGTTAAAAGTGTTCTGCCCACAACATATTTTCGATAACTGTTCTATAATCATACACACTCGTAATATAAATCAAACAATTAGGATTCAGTCATAAAATAAATGAAAACCCACAGTATAGACCTAGGTCTATATCTTTGTTAAGTATTTGTTTTTTTTTAGCTCTAATCATATTCAGATTTATTATTAGTTAATACTTATTCAATATAAAAAGTGTTACGACACTAAAAATTACAACTAACGTAATTAATGTAGTACAGAATAAATAAGTAAGTATAGTAGGTTTTAACTACTTACTACACCTCTGTAGTGTTTAGGTAATCTCCTCGGTTCGGTCGGTGCGGGCGCGCGGCATAGGTGTGTTAACCCCCCCGCCTCCCCACTCGCTCCGCCGTAAAACACAGTATAGTCAGTCAGTCTGCCATCAGAGTGCATGCGTACGGCCGTTTGTGGAATATAGCAGATAGGGTTAAAAAGTTGATAAGTGGCAGACACAGGATAGGTAGGTTGAGCCGCTGCGCTACTAATGTAGATAGATGTAAGTTGTGCCTTGCAAAAAACATTTAGGTTATTTCAAGTGGCCAGTTGTGCCTACTTAAGGTAAGTACGTACTAATTAAGTTATTGATATTTTTCAGGGAACATGCCGTTTAAAATTGTGTCGACTCGTCGAAAAGGCAAGGTAGAACTTTGTACTGTGCCCGAAACATGGGAAGTCAAAGGAATATTGCGTTGGCCTAAGATGTACGGTGATATACTCGCAAAAAATGATAGTACCCAGCCCCAGACAGATTGGTTGACCTATAATTGTGTAATGAAAAGAAGAAACTATAGTACATACGAAGAAGCAGAGGATGAATTAGCAAAAATTTTTGTACTGAAAATAAAAGGAAGACTGATTGACTTAAATAATTGTTTTATTACAATTCACATTAATATTACACATTTAGTCAAATATCCAACACTTTTTATAAATAGCATGTGATCAAGATAAGTATTCCTTCCTTGGTTTTCATTCCTTTCCTTCCTTCCTACTGTTCTTAGTTACTAAACAGAAGCGTGCCCAAGTAAATACATAGCAATTGGAATACGGTCTATACAGTTTAAATTATTAATGTATGTAATAGAGGAATGAAATAAAGCTCATTTTTGTTTGTAGTTACTACAAACTTATAGCTAACGTTATTGAAACTTATGATTTCTGTTTTTACGGTTTCCATTTTGTACACCTGTTTTAAACATATTAAGATATGAAGACTTAATAGGTAATTCGAAGATGTCAGATACATTTTCAATTCTGTACCCTTTGATATGTTCATCGGTTATTTCTGCCACTTCTATAATTTCTTCTTCTGTAGTCATAAAATACTTATCCTGTATTTTGTTAGAAATTACAAACTTACCAAAATCTATTATTTTTCTATTTTTACTATTTGTTTTTATGACAGGATATTGGTTAGTTTCATTTTTCGCTTTACTTAATTTAGATTCAACATTCCAATCACTCTCTGTAAGCCTTTTAGCTATTTGTGATAATGGCTTGTTGCCAGCTCTAAGCATTTTTTTAATGCAGTACAGTTTGTTCTCAAAAGGGTAAGAATTAAAGGTGTTAAGTGGGCCGAATTTACGAACTTCATCAGTAATATGTACCAGATTATGAATGTTGCTAGTAATGTAGTTACCATAATTGAGCTGTACTTTAGGCTAGAGCAAATTGTTACCCCACAGAAAAGAGTCAAAAAATGTTCATAGGGTCCTTTCGACATAAAGTCAGGCAGAATAACAATACTCAAATAATAGAAAAATGACCGGAATTCAGATGCTTTCCAATGATGAAGCTCATCTAGACCTCGCATGGATCTATGAATTTCGGAGGGTAGTTTACAGGTGAGTAAGAACTGTGTTACTTTCAGCGTATCGTCAGCTCGCCATTTTGTAGTAAGATTCTTAAAATTTCCATCACGCCATCCCATGAGTAATCGTTTCATGACTCCTAAGTCAATCAGATGTAATGAATCGGAAATAGGAAAATCTTCGATCATATCTATGGGTAATTTTAAAAGGGGTGTATCAGATTTTAGATGATCTCTATATTTCTTATTTCTGAATTCTTCATTTGTTCTTTTAGGACATCTTGAGTTTGGAAAAACGACAGTATGATACTGATGCGAGTATTCTCCTACAGTCGTACATTTTAAACATCCATGCCTAGAGTTGAAGTTGCAAACACCTGAAAATGTAAAATGTTTTCAATAAAGGATTGTAGTTTATTGTAGTAAGGATCTGCAAGACCTCTTTTATATATAAATTAACTAGCTGACCCGGCGAACTTCGTACCCCCAGTCAATGAATGTCGTGTAACCTACCCTGTAGGATAGGGGTATCCTACTGTTTTTCGAACTGTTGAAAATAGGTAAGCCATCAAAATTCAAATTTAATTGTATAGATTCAGGGATTTCCAGCCATACAAAATTTATTATTTCTTTTAAAGGTTCAATTAGTCCTTTGTGCCAGTATTCTCCACCGTCAATTTTTTTTATTACGACATTTCTCTTAGTCTGTAATAATGTTCTCGGGTCTACTGGCAAAACTCCTGGCAATCTGTGATTGACGACAGCTAATAATTCCCTTAAGGCTTCTAGAGAAATGTTTTTATTTATGGCCCATTGTTTTAAGTTATTACGAAATAATAAATTTTTTTCATATTCCGTTTCACTTTTTTCAAAATTATTGGAACTCGCATCACTATCTTCAGACCTCTGAATTGATTCATAATCTTCACACAATGTAGATTCATAATTATTTATTACGGAACCCGTTTCTATGGATTGTGGTCGCACTTGATTTGTACTTGGATCAGATGAACTGGAAGAACTTCCTTCAGTCGTTTGTGGATTAGCACAAATAGATTTTTTTATGTTTTCATACTCGCGCAAGCACTTTCTTCGTATGCCTCCTGTTCTTTTTCTATTTTTCCATGAATTAGAGATGTTTTTAGCATTTTTTTTGATAGGCGGCATATTTACACAACACATTTAACGCGCACGAAATCGAAATGTCAAACTACTAGCCGCATAAATGCTGACAAATATTACAAAATAGTTCTGCTAGCTTAAAATATGTCTACTTTTCGTGAATACTCAGCCAACTTCTGCATAAGAATCTGTTACTTTTGCTTTTACCCCAGTTAGCTGCACATGACAGTAATTTCGTACTTAAAGCGGCATAAAGTAGTTATAACAGCTACCTTAAATTCTGTTAACTAACTACATGCTTCATAACAGGAACCACACCCTACTTTATACAGTAGCTGTGTAACTGTCAAGATGTGGTGTGTAATACAGCTAAAAGAGAACAGAACCTCAATTATTCAGTACTTTGCTGGATAATAGAATCTTATACCAGTGTTATACAAAAGGTTACACAAACTCTTGAGTAACAGGTCTATTTATGATGACTATTCAGCTTTAAGAAATAAAATCGGCAAATTACAGAACTAACTCAGCTAATAGCATTATCATAACAAAAAACAACTTTAATACAGAACTTGGCAATACACACAGCTTCTATACATATATAATAAAGCTTAACCCTGCATAAGGTTAAATTGTTGGCCAGTTATATGACTTGTGTGCTGCCTGGGTGGGCGGTGCTACTTTAACAACAACAACCAAATATAATACAATAACATACCATACATACATAATACATACATACATAAATATGTATGTATTATGTATGTATGGTATGTTATTGTGCCCTTTCCGGGATTCGAACACAGAACCATCGGCTTCATAGGCAGGGCCCACTAGGCCAGACCGCTCGGCATAGGGCAACATCATTGTTACAAGTCTCAACAGAGCACAGATTTCATTAACTGAATCATCTATTTAGGTATTCTACGTGCATGCATAGGTTTATAGGCCATTGATTGGGTAATATATGTACTTGTTAAGTGTGTATATTGTCTGCGTTAGTCAGTGTCCGCTGGTTACGTGCTAATTAGGCACACAAAATGGAGCCTAGTTTGATTATACCGGATTTTCCGCCGCAAATAGGGTTGCCACAAAAAAAAAAATTTACTATTCCCTATTTATATAAAACTAATGATAATTCCGCTATTCGATGCGAGATGTCGATTACTAAACAATAAGCGTTTTGGTATTAAAACTAACTGATGTATGGAGAAATCAGAATCTGTATAAAAACTCATAGGGAATCCAGTATCGAGATCTACTTACTATAACAAAATTTTGCTGACTTTGACCTAAACAGCTGCCTAAATAAAACCACAAGACTCTTTCTCGAAGTGGCAACCCTAGCGAAAATCGAATTTGGCGTTGGACACGATTTATATATTAAAGCTTACTGAGTTACAATGTTGGCTTTTGTTGTTAATAATTTACAATTCATTGCTGTTTGGGTAGTTTGTTTATTCTGTCCCTGATGCCCAGAATGACCTATGTTTTGTGTATGTTAAACTATTTTAAAACAAAAGTCCATATAAAATAGTGGTGAACCGGCCATTTTGTATTTCAGTTGGTTAGCAACAGAAAACTTGATTACGTTAAACCGTGAGGGGTTTGCAATTTTAAAACTTTATTCAATTACTTTGATAAAACTATGGACTGTTGTGGTTAAATTGAATAAGGTACGAGAATATATTCGCCGCTGCCCCGCGCCCTTTCACTGCTCTGCTCAATGCGCTCCTGGCATCGACGCCTGAATGCGACCTATTTGCGTGGCGATGGGCGGCAGTGTGTAGTGAATGCTTGAGATTCTGTGAGGCGATGGATGCTAGGTGCTCAACTGTTTCAATTCAATTTGTCAATGTGCTATTACTGTTTTTATATAATTGTTAATTCTTATATTTATTATTGCTGTTAGTCTAAGTTTCGTGACATATTGGCTCAACTGTAATATCATGTAAACATTTTTATCAATAAAATAAATAAATGTTGTTATTTTTAAGAAAAGTAACCTGGTAGTCTTCAGGACGGCAGTTTTTGGGGGCCATCTAGTGGGCGGCAAGTCCCCGCCTACCTCGATAACTAGTGAAAACTTTGTTATGGCAGGTGTCCGGACGTCTTTGCAATAACCCAGTCTCATTGTCCACCCAAACTTCAATCCATAGACCATTATACTGTTCACTTCAATAGTCCCAATGCCTGCTGCGACCGGTTTATGGGTGTCTATTGTTGCGCCTGTAAACAGGTTACAGCAGGCGTTCTACATGACGTTAAAGGTCTCCAAAGTGACTCTACGTGTTGGATCTACATCCCCAGTCAAGCCTATATTTCAAAAGACCGGGATTTACAGGCCTGTGAAATCCAAGGAATAATAACAATACACCGGAAATACGGTAAATGACCAAGAATTAAATCTTTTTTAAGTCACCATTTTTCTGCGCATTCCTGCTAACAACTCCAATTAGCCACGCAGCCAGTAAGCGATTAAGGCCTGAAATGTTGGTCTTCGTGCTTTGATAGCTTCGCAGGGTAAATCGTTTTTTTCCTGGTCGAAAAGCAAAGCATCAACTTTCGGCCCGCTGCGCTAAACAAATTTGCCACTTTCTGACTCCGTCGAGCACAAACATTGTGTACACATCTCGGACAGTGAATAATAAAGCCTCAGATCACATATTACATACCTAGCACAGTCAACCGGTGTGTAATGTACCTACTATTCCTATGTCTATGTGCGTATCAGGGTCACCACTCACTCTCTATGCGCGTTGGCCTCGGGCTTATTCGGGTTGCGGATATCGGAGGTCGCGTTGAAATGACGTCTGACGGACAAATCTCAACACTTGACTTATGCTAACTATACGCGTAATGGCAGGATATGGTAAAACACTTCCTGTATCTAAACGCGCGGCAGGGTCGCCCTGTAATACTCACTCTCTGTGCGCGTTGGCCTCGGGGTCATCCGGGTTGCGCATACGCAGATTCTTGCGGATATCGGAGGTCGCGTTGAAGTGGCGGCTGACGGACAACGCGCCAGGTAAGATCATCGCCGTCTCGTCTGCAACAATATGATAGTAAACGTATGATTTAAATAGACATTCATAATGTGTTACTTCCTTGGCTTATTTATTAAGGAAACCTGCATACATAAGCGAAGAAATTCATAGGTGTATATGAAGTCTTCAACCCCCATTGAGCCAGCGTGGCAGACTACAGGCCATAGGCTTAATAATAGCCGATGAACAACTGTATGTTCGAAATTTCAAAAAAGTTATTCGCCACTGGGTCCCTAGTTAGTTAGTTTTGTTGGGCATTTTCCGCAAATCGACAACCATTGTACCTATTTTGCGTGAAAACGAGGTAGGACTACTCTAGCCACCCCGGCTCCTCCACGAAATCTAGCAGTGTCTTCAGGTTGCTAACTGCCTCCTCATTGTGCAAGGAGTCCCTAGGTATTTGTTCCTGTATACTTCTGCCTGAGCCCCTAAAATTAACTAATATTATCATATAAGTAAGAAATCCAAACTTTTATGAGAAATGACAGTCATAGGCGAACCGTCTGTAAAGACGACTCAAACTTGAATGGTCCGAGTCCGGGCCGAAGCTTTCGATGTTTCTTTTTGTTTGAATGGCGATCGGTGACTACGGGATGGTTTTTAAAGGAAACTGAAGTGTCAGGCGCCTCGGCTCCATCATAAGCCAAAGGTCTTAATAATAAGGTACCGTTGGATAACGTAAGCGCACGACCGGACGTTGTCGAGATTTTTAACGGAGATCTTATATCCAGCAGTGAACTTCGGTATATTTACAATAAATTTGTAAGCGAATTACCCTCCGCATTATATACTATACCGTCTTATCACGCTCCATCAGCATGCTGTCATGCGGATATCCTTGATGATCCTGAAACGCGCGACGTTACACCAACAAGGGATACCTAATGTCCTCCTCGTGCTGGAGAGCTAATTACCCTCCGTACTATTATACCCTACCGTCTTACCTCGCTGCATCAACATGCTGTCATGCGGACATCCCTGATGTTCTTGGCATGCGCGCCTCTGAACGAGTGAGGGACAATGGCGGCCGCCTCGTGCTGGAGACCGAATTACGCGACGCGTGCGCACCATGCTGCCGGCGCCGCAGCGCGTGTCGCATGTGGACCACGCGCCCCAGGGCGACACGTCGCAGTCGACCACTGGAAAGAAAATAGATTGTTAGAAACAGTTCAGTATTTATTCAATTCTCATAATTATATTCTTAAGTGATCATGGTAGTCATGGTACGACTACAATACACAGCGCTCGTTCTTTAGGTACTGGTGCGTGATGTGTCAAAGTACTGTGTCATATCACGCGCGCGGTTGACGGGACCTCTATCGAATATAATGGTCGTTATTTGCTCCGTGACAGCGTGATATAGACAATGTCCATTACTTTGAGGGTCATTCTCGATCTAATTGCCGCGATCCATACAAAATGTATGAACAGAGTCGTGGCAATCAGGCGCAATCGCAAAAAGATTATCAAAGAATGACCCTTACGCGGTGTTTAAAAATGACAGTTGTTTTTTCACGTGGATAAAGTCAACCGGAATACGCCTTCGGCTTAAGCCCGTCGTTTTAATTTTTTGTTGTATAATTTCATTTAAAATATAAGTGTTCCATGACCAAGTTTTGTACCGAACACTAATATGTCCTGCGTACAAGTACTATAAAACCAATAAAAAAACAAATGTCAGTTCAAGCTGTGACCTGCCGATCATTATACAGACCTAAACCCAAGTTTCATTAATTATGACAACAGCGTCTTGCCCTCTGACCTCTGATCTCTGATTCGATTGCCGACAGATGTTGCAAATGTTGGGGTCAAATTACAGGCAGCATTTGATCGAACTTTGACTGATTGCATAATGATGGTTCGATTTCTTGTTTATGCAGAGGGATTCTGCTCTAGTTGTTACGAAACTGTCTAAGAATCTGCATTTATAGCCCTCTTATAGATCGTGTCATTCATGAAGACGCATGCCTTGACTCATATTGTTATGTTGTTAAAGGTTAGATTTGACAAACTACGCATCATCGTGGATGACATGAACGATACGTGATAGGGATTTCTATTTTCTAAGTACGCGGTAGGCCCTTTGTTCGGTTTTATTCGGTGTTCTCAGTGCGTTTTTTTCCTGCGACGAAAAGTTACGGTAATTTGGTATAACAGTCCGAGTTCATATATAGATATGTATAATTTTTTTCATCTTATTGTAATGAAGTTTAAGAAACCTTAAAGCTGAGAATTAAAATTGCCACATATTTGAAGGTTCATACTGTAAATTAGTTACCTTTCTCGCTAGATGTCTGTTTTAAAAAACAAAGCTTGCTTTTCCCAAATAAAATGGGGGATAATTAAAAACATGTAGGTATTTTATAATGCGATTAATAGTCAAGTTGGTATTATATGCTAGGCACTCCTAGGCATGCACCAATAATCGCGAGCTATAGTGGGGTTCAATAGAAACGACAAATAATGTAAACAAATATGACAGATTTTGTTAGCATTTGACGAATAACCTAAAAGTTTTACGATGGTTTTGGACGAAATATTAATATTGCAATTGCAAACCTATATTTTAACTAGTAACTGATATAAATGAAAGGTTTAAGTAAGCTGTTGATAAAAAGATGACTTCCAATGATGGCCACAAAAAGTCCGAGTTACGAAGAAATTAAGGTAAATTGGTTTGTTTGACATGATTTATCTTTTCTATTCAACTCCACTTTAGATGCATTGCAAGTCGTGTTGGTTGTATCAGTTGAGATTTTTGCCATAAATGAATTAAGCACTCCCGATGTATACGAAAACGATACCAAACATGGTCTCGTCTAGTAGCTTCACTGATGTAGTTATCAAGATAAAATTGACAGCCCAAAATAAACTTTCAAGATAGTATATCTCGCAAACTATTCAAGATAACGAAAAACTTGACCAAATTAAACTTGTGGAAAATTTATTAGCTTTCGTTTTGAGTCAGTAATCATGTCGCTAAGACGCAAAGTTTCTTAGATATAAGTGAAAAACTGAAAAATGGGACCTTCAAACCTCCCTCTCCACCCTGACTCAAGGGCTACGGCCGGGGACTTTTGATATGTTCATCTCCAAACTATATAAGTAGTACAAACAAAGTTACGGAGTAAAAAATTGTGTTCCTTCCATTTCCCTCTATACCTTCTTATTGCTTGGCCTATAAGGAAATGCAAAAGAAAAAGCTGTAATATTCGTTACTTATAACGACATTTCCGAAATCAAGTGTAAAACTTAAGTCTCTCATAGACATTACCGCAAAAGCTATTAAAAGTAAAGCCATTAATAAAAGACATCGAAATTATTAAATTTTAATTTATTCAAAACGAGCTTGGTACCGTGGAATGGCCAATAACTGGCAGTTAAGTGCAATTTGTCAGCTGCGTCCCTAATGGGATGAACCACGATAGCTTACCAGCCATTTGCCTCAAATATACTAGTATAAAATTCGGTACACAGCGGCGGGAAGAAGTTGATGACTTGAGATATACCATTACAGAAATTTGAACTCAATATAGAATGACATAAGGCTCAAATTTTTTAAATTTTATATATCTCGAGTTATCAAATTCTTGCCGCCGTGTACGGAATTGACCTTTGGATTCGTGACAGAAACGCGTAATCCGAGATCTCTTATTAGTGGATCGGTAGCCGCTGTATCGCAATGGGAAGTCGACGATTTGGCGAAGTGTGGTGACGGCAAACCACGTTCATCCAACTGCTACAGCCAGCGACAGAATATATCAGGGTTGTCATAAATGTCGCATTCGTCACATTCGCGAATGCGAATGCGAATCCGAATGCCCAGGATGCGAATGTCCGAATGCGAATACGAATGTTAGGAAATATGTAGTTGTTATTATCATTCCTAATTAGAAAAATCTGTAAGTACGGGATGTTATAAAGTGTTGAAAAATGCCGACTACTGGTCAAAATGCATTACTTCAAAACAGTTTGCGCGAACTGCCCATACGCGAGTCGACGAGACAGGACGCGACCAGCGCACATTCGCATTCGCAAAACATTCGGTTCATTTGATACGAATGCGAGATGCGAACATATAAAATGGTGCGAATATTCGTATATACAAATGCGAATGCGAATATTCGCGACATCCCATATCCATACAACCAGCGACAGAATATATATATACATACTCGTAGACAAAGCCCTCGGTTTTGACTTCGAAAAACGGTCCATATGACTTATCTGACATATATCAGCGTTACCCCTTATCGCCCATAGTTTAGAATATTACCCAATACACATTTTCCCGCTATTAAAAGATTGTTGAATAACTTAAAAATATGAATTCTTCGCATTTTTCATACAAATTAAAAAAAACGCTCAAATGCGAGTTCGTTTTACTCGCGAACCGAGGGTTCCGTACACACTTTATCTTGTGTAACTATTCACATTTTCCTTCATTTTTTTTTACTATGACAAAAAGAAAAAAATGTTCCGGAATGTGCAATTTGATTTGTGCTTCTAATGATAAGTACCTCACTAGACTTTGAAATGTTGCCCCCTCTTCATATTGGGCATTTTCCATAGTTCGTAAAAAAAAATAATAATAATACATTCAATATGTCCGAGTTAGCGTTGTTCATAACCATTCCAAATTTCAAATCGATAGCTTAAGTGATTCTCGGCATATTTAGCGATGTGACAGACAGACAGACGGACGGATGGACAGAGCCGCACCATAAGGGTTCCTTTTCTATCTTTTTGGTACGTAACCTAGTAATGCAAATACAAAACAAAATCCAAAAAAAAAATTAAGATGTTTTGACCCTTCCCAAGATAAGGGTTAAAATACTTTCAATAACATCCTTCGCAAGTTTTTTGAAACAAAAACTTTATTGATACCTATTGGTAGATGTGTTAAATTGATATGTAACGCGTGTAAAGAACCCTTTTCAAGGGAAAAAAGTTGTTTTTCTCTAAGAAGGGCAAAAAACTGTTTTGCAGAGTTAGCATCAGAATGAAAGAAACTCTAAGCATAAAATTTCCCTTCATATTTTATGATATCATAAAGGTAACTGCCGATATTTATGGTCTG